>NW_015387386.1:617717-650765 GCF_001527695.2 Protobothrops mucrosquamatus
TATATTATTATTAATAATAATACCTCCAAATCACAAGACATTGGGTTTATTCTTATTCTTCCCCTCTGCAGTTTGAATATAAAGTATAAAAGATTAAAAAGAGATTTTTGTAGACATCCCAGCCTTGAACCCAAGGAACCGAAACAGCAAAGTTTCACTGTCATGCAAGCTTCTACGCCAGCCGCCTTTCTTTCCTCTCACTTCGCCTCTTTTTAACCTCATACCCCACCTTATTTAAGTGAAGGCAAAAAGCTCACTCACCCTCTCTTGAAAGATGGCCTCCATGTTTATGTGTCTACCACCACCACTATCGGCTTCCACACCACATGGTCTGACCCAGCCAATCAAGCCATGCTCTGACTGTGGTGCTCCGACGTCTCATGGCTCCTCCTAGAGGAAGCAGACAGTGCCAGAGGGGACCCTGCTCACACCGTACCACCAGTGGCGCATTTTCAAAAACAAATGAGGGCAACAATAGGAAAATTTATTTATTTATTTATTTATTTATTTATTATTTGAATTTATACCCCGCCCTTCTCCTTGCGGACTCAGGGCGGCTGACAGCCTGATAAAAACAACTACAAAAATACCCCAAAAACTATCATTAAAACAAAATTAAGATGAAATATTAAATTTGGCCATTATTAATTTTTAAAATTGCTTTTAAAACCCCACTAAAATTTCCCCTTAGGCCAGTCCTGCTTGTTGGAAGAGCCATGCAACTCTGGAAAAACTGTTGAAAAAAGGTGCCAAAACACCGTTCTGGTGCATTCCATGACAAAAAAAGCCCTGTGTAAAACACTTACTTTTAATTTAAAACTTTACTTTTTAATACTACAAATAGATGAGGAGTTGCAGGATCACCTTACTACAAATACATGAGGATTTGCAGAATCACCTTATTTTTATTCCAACCCAACTCAACCCAGATCTCTCCTTCAAAGTACTACAGTATTGAACATGATGTAATTGTAGTATTCCTCCTCCAAAAGAATTAATTTTAATTTCTTTCTGCAGCCAAGATAAAAAATGTAGGTGATATGGGGCATTTGTAGAACCTTGGCTGCCAATTATTGTTGCTTTGTGATGTTTGAATATAATAATGATGAAAGACCATGTGGTCATTCCAGGAAACATCAGGAAGAGTTGCTTTTCTCTTTAAAGAACCTACTACTCTTCTAAATTCACCAGATTGAATGGTGAATTTGAAAAAAGCCAAGAGGAATTCTTAGAAACTTCATACATTTTAAAAAAATAAGTACAGTCTCCATTTGTCAATCCATATTGACTAATTTACATTAAGATTTTTCATTAAAAGTCAGAAAGAATATCTATGGACTCAACGTTCATTGAAAGGAACATCTACAGGCTCAAAATGGAAATGAATCATATGTGCAAACAATAAATAACTAGAGGGACAAGGCTCTATAAAACCACAATATGCAGGTCTAAGCCATATTTTAAAATGGGGACAAATATAACTTTTATTTTAGAAGGGTCTTGAAGAAATATGATTAAAGCAGTGGGATTATGCTTAATTATGCAGAATCACAGTATGGTAGAATGAGGCTTATAGGAAACTAAAATGAATTCTCAGCTCATTTTTAATTGCTGTGTTCTATGATTAGTCATATAACTTGTTTAGTACTGTATAGGAAGTGTGTTGCATTCTAACAAGTCATTAATGTAATTTAACCAACTGTGCTGAGTAGTGTTATGCTTTTGAGATAAGTCAAACATTCTTACATTATTTCCAGCTTAAACATTTTGGAACTAGGATCACATTTGCAATGAAATATATTAATTTCCAAAGGTGTGAAATGCTCCTTTGGCCTACCTGAGTTTATGGAATTTTAACTGTCTACTGTATTTTTAGAAAGCTAATTTGAAGCGGCTCTGCTCTCTCTCTAAATGTCTCTACAGGTTGACCTGGACATCACAGGCTGATTCAAGGCAGTCTCAGAGTAGAATTTCAAATTATTCCACCTTGATGTCTTATGTGAAACAAGTTACAGGCAATCCTTGACTTACAACCATTCATTTAGTGTTCATTGGAAGTTACAACAGCACTGAAAAGGGGACTTGTGGCCATTTTTCACACTTATGATTATGCAGTATTCCTGTGGTCATGTTATCAAAATTTGGACACTTGGCAACTGGCTTATATTTATGACAGTTGCAGTGTCCCGACCTTATGGAAAGCAAAATCAATGGGGTATACTTTGCTCAATAGAAATAACTGTGAGAGGGACCTCAGAGTCCTAGTGGACAATCACTTAAATATGAGCCAGCAGTGTGCTGCAACTGCCAAAAAGGCCAACACAATGCTGGGCTGCATTAACAGAGGGATAGAATCAAGATCACATGAAGTATTAATACCACTTTACAATGCCTTGGTAAGGCCACACTTGGAATACTGCATCCAGTTTTGGTCACCACGATGTAAAAAAGATGTTGAGACTCTAGAAAGAGTACAGAGAAGAGCAACAAAGATGATTAGGGGACTGGAGGCTAAAGCATATAAGGAAAGGCTGCTGGAATTTGGTATGTCTAGTTTAATTAAGAGAAGGACGAGGGGGGGGGGCATGATAGCAGTGTTCCAATATCTCAGGGGCTGCCACAAAGAAGAGGGAGTCAAGCTATTTTCCAAGGCGCCTGAAGGCAGGACAAGAAGCAACGGATGGAAACTAATCAAGGAGAGAAGCAACCTAGAACTAAGGAGAAACTTCCTGACAGTTAGAACAATTAACCAGTGGAACAACCTGCCTCCAAAAGTGGTGAATGCTCCAACACTGGAAGTTTTTAAGAAGAGACTGGACAGCCATTTGTCTGAAATGGTATAGGGTTTCCTGCCTGAGCAGGGGGTTGGACAAGATGACCTCCAAGGTCCCTTCCAACTTTATTATTATTATTATTATTATTATTATTATTATTATTATTATTATTATTATTATTATTATTATATACCATGAAGTGATATATAAGTCTAAGTCTAAGTGCTAATTTGATATATGCCACAATCTGCCAGAAATGCCCCTCTGGATTCCAAGTAGGACAATCAGGACAAAACAACTAATGGATACAAATCAACATTAGGGCTCAAACAAGGATAAAGTTGTATCAGATGATTTCACTCTACAAGGCACTATTGTAAATCTTGAAGTTGCTGTTTTAGAAAAACAGGAATTTAACTTCATCACTGAGTGAGTGATTGCTGATCTCATATAGACCAAAAGATTACAGGCTGTCTCAAAAGGTTTTAGAAAAACACAATGCTGAATGAAATGCTTTTTTAAAATTGCTAATGGAAAAGGTATTGAAATCTGTCTCATATGTAACCTGTAGAAGCATAACTATCCTCCCCTCGTTTTCTCTACTTTATGCCCATTTAAATCCTACATCAGTATAGCCAGTCTATGTATCTGATAAAGTAAGCCGCTGTTCACAGAAGTTTATGTCTTTTAATAAAATTTGTGCTACCAAATTCCTGGGTTTTTTTGCCACCACAAATTAATTTAGCTCTCCTACTACAACTTCTAAACACAGTAGTATCTGTGAGCCAGTGTAGTATGGTAATTAAGGTGTGAGTAGCTAGCTGCAGGAGAGAGGCTGCTAAATTTGCCTCCTTGTGCTCCTGCAGGATATAAATCTAACCAACTTAAAAATAGATCCCATTTTTTTCCCTCCAGCATTATATCCAGTTAAACTCTGTCCTAAATCCACTGAATGCAGCAAACTTGGATGGAGTTAGGCATTGTATATATAATCATGCCGCATACATCTTTTCTATATATTTATATTTATCACCCTACATCATGTATTAAGAGTGCAGAAATCTAGTTTGCTGACTTGTCATGGAGATGTTGAAACATTGACAATACAGTTATAAACCTGACCAGCTTCTTTGTACTCACTATACCTGTCAAGTTGTATGAAAATTGTATTCTTACATCCTTAACCTTAGTTCCTTAATAGGAGTGTAACATATTGAAAGATAAAAAAAAATCACAGAAATGTGTTCCAGATGTAAAGCCTGTTTTCAGATTTCCTTTATCTTATGTAGCCCAAGCGTGATGACAGACAGATGTGGCATATCTTGAGCAAAGTCTTGACTAATTATATTTTCAAAGTGCACTTGAAAACTCTACTGTAGCCCACTGCAAGGCACTGTTTAATTAAAAAGTCCTAGAGAAAATAATCAGCAGGTGAGAAAGCTAAGAACACACAAACAAAAGGAATAACACTCACATGAGTGCTTTAGAAGCAGAGGTCTGTTCAACAACAGTGAAGATTAAAGAATTTCCTTGTCCCATTAAGCATGCTTTGTTTTTCGGTCGATTGGTCTATTTGATTGCATACAAGAAGATCCTGTCCTATTTCCATACTTCCTCAAGAAAAAAAAGGAGAACCAAATAATGTCACTTCCTCATAATATGATGTGCCAAAATTCCAATCTACAGTCAATTCTTACGTATAAAGTTTTATTAGTTTATAGTATACGATACAATGAAAATACAAATGTAAATAGTGGGAAAGATGTGGAAGGGAAAAAGAAATAGAAAGGTGAGGTAGGGAAGACACTTTTACCGCCACATGGAAACCGCTTCTAGACTTTGTGCTTGAGGTTGAAAAAAATGAAATTTTGATTTTGGGTTTTACCAATTAGATAGACTTGATGTTATTGAAATGGCTAGCTTATATTTTTTTGTAAAAGTAAAAAGTTGAGGTTTGAAGTTGATACTCTACTTTGCTGCACCAAAGGAAGTCAGAAGTCAATGCCAATTTACAGTCAATTCTGTAGAACTTTTCCACTAAAATATTTTGAAAGATTTGAGCATATTTATACTACAGACTTTGACTGATTTATTATCTCTCTAGGGATCCCTTAGACATAGGAGCTCTGCCAGAGCATTTCTGCACAATTACAATTCCAAGGATTTAATTGGGACACCTTAACATTAAATACAGGTAGAAGCCAAATAAGTAGGTGGCATACATATGTCTTTGTTCTAGTGCAGGGGTGTCAAACTGCCGGCCCATGGGCAGATGCGTCATGCCAAAACCACGCCCATCCCATTGCCGGCAGTGGAAAAAAAAGTCACGATACGTTACGACACATCATGTGATGTTGTGAGTTTGACACCTGTGTTCTAGTGCTATTATTAGCTTTAGTTTGTATCCATAGATACAAATCTCCATTTAAGATTATTTCTAAGATTAAGCAGAATATGACAAAAATGTTTAGAGTATCCAGGAGAAAAGACATAAGCATATCTTTGAGCTAAAAGAAGCACCATGTCAGGTTGTAATATACTGTATAACTTAATATTCCCTCTATGTAGAGTTTGAATGTTATATGTAATGAGATGACAACAGAAGTGCACCTCCTTAACAACACCAAGCCTTTTTTGGTGATGGGGTCAGTGCAGACTCCTACATTACTTTTTGGTTAAATCTTTCAGTGTATGCATGTCTTCAAGACAGAGGTTTTTATAGAAAACCGGCACCTATTCTTTAATACAAAGCAAGGATTTTATGCATTTTAATAAATTATATTAGTCTTCACTATATAACGATTTACAGTATATGATTCATAATTTGCTTACTATGGCATCTCTGTATAAATGTATCTTATAGTATAGGTCTAAGTGTTTCAATTAGACAATGAAAGGCTTTTTTAAAAAAAAAAATCATTCCAGCACACAGGACTAGTTGCGAATAGCCTCATCTTGCATATGCTGCCCTCTATGTTTTCCCAATCCTTTTGTTTGTAGTGGAGAAACCAGTAACAATTTATATCATATAGATAATAGATGTAAGATTCCTAAAATCACATGCTAATAATTTTCATTGAAGCACAATAAACTGTGAAATTTGTCCCTCCCTCAGATCCCTCCCTCAGTTGGCTTATGAGAGACTTTGCAGCTGACCTGTGTGTAAATTTCCTGCACAGAACTGTATATAATCCTGTCAAATACAAGTCTTCATTTGTGAAATAAGAACAGACAGAAGGGTGTGCAATACACTCAGTTCCATCTAAGAAACTGGAGCTTTCAGTTTGAATCTCTTGAACAATAAAATTTAAAGGCCTCAAAATTTCACCCAGGCTTCGCAAACATATGTGTTCAACTAAAACAGGTCTTTATAAAACCTCTTTATCTTCCTACTCTTTCTTCCAGAGATCAAAGTAGAGAAAATAACATTTTCCTCGTCCAATTTTCTTCTACAACAAATCTCTGAGGTGGTTTGCTTGGGAGACAGCATTTGACACCTTGCCAAACTCACCCACTGAGGTTTCACATTGGAACCTGGATTCCAAACTAGATTTCTGCAGCCTTCATCTAACACTTTAACTACTATGTCATAGTTCAAAAGACATTCTGAGTTAACACAGCTTGATCTGTCAACACTGCAATCATTTTAGGCCCCAGAAACAAAATAAAATACAGAAGAGGCTAAGAGTGCCTTACACACATGCAAGGTATCTTTTGGTTATTATTTCATAATAATAACCAATCTCACACATATGGGATTAACTTTTGATACAGGTCATTGCCTTTTATGGAAATTGGTAATAATGAGGAAGAACATGTTTATTTTTGAGTTTGCTTTTAAACGAAGTTTAGAAAGCAAAAGTTCTGAGTTGATTTTTTTTAAAAGAAATACTTTGTTTTTATGGTAATCCTATAAAACCTGCAAATCAAAGGAAAATAATGCAGTTGCAGTTCAGCATACCTATCTGATATGGTTGGTTCAAGCAGTGCTATGTTGAAGAATTACCCGTGTGATTTACATCCTTCATTTGGACAATACAATAGGACTGTAGATACCTAATTAAGTGCAATCATTTTAATCTACTGGGATGATGGATAAGTAGGCATTATCCTTCTCATTTGAGTCAATAGCATATTATGAGCCCAATATGCATATCATTTGCTATAAAACATAGCATTTGGCACAGATACTCTTGCATTAGCTTCCACTTATTTTTTCCCATCTTCCTCCAAAAAAAAATGATAGACTATAGCTATATCTACAGGAGAAGCTTGCTACGCTCAAATGCAGAAGACCCTGTAGACAAATCAACGCCATCAAGAATTATTTTGGGAATTAATATTTAAGATCTTCAGATGCAGCAGAAAATAATCTTTCTGTGCATGGATGCTGGATGCTGAATTTTAAGTACATCAATACTGAAAAAATAAAGTGAAAACAACAACAACCCTGCACTGACCAAAGGTTTATATTAGGAGCTCCAGGAGAATCATATTTACAGCCAAGAAGCTTGTCTTAACAGAAAGTGTGCCTCTGTGTTTGTGCGTGTGTGTTTTAAACCTATTAGCTTACATTTCCTCTAATTATTTCACATTATATGATATCCTCCAGTCAGCATCATTTACATACACACATGACAAAAAGCCACAAGAAGCAAAAAATCACTTCCTCAATCTTTGTCTCCTTCTGAGATAAGTTGTGTCTGTCTCAGCTCTACTCAGGGATGCTTATCAGTTTAAACAAATCTATGTCAAATGTACTCAAAGAACAAACATGTTGTTCTTTCAAGCTGCCATAAAACAAACTGATGGGGCATTCTTTCTTGTTTGGAAGTTGCAAAGAGCAGCCTCTCTCTCTATTTATCTCCATAGAACACTTTAAAAAATACTGGAGACTTCTCTGTAGTCAGCCCACATTTCCTAATGGTGCCATATTTCAACACTCATTAAGATACTCCTGACCTCCTTATTCACTCTGGGAATCTATCATTCACCACAATGACATAGAATAGCCCTATGATGCCTTGGCTGTTTGTACATGCACATTTGGTGCACATATGGCATAAAGGAATCAACTGAAAGAGAGGCAAAAGTAATGGAATGATCAAATATTGGCTTTAACAGATTTTGGGATGTGCAGCACACATTCTTATCACTTATCATTTTCAATTCCTGAAAATGTCCTTTTAAATGTAATGAGGCATTGACAGCATTTAAACAAACTTGATGCCTTGTTGAAAAGCAAAGAATTGTGGGATTTATTCATTGTGATTTCATATTATTTTGTTTCTGGTTCTGGTTGGTAAAAGCAACATCTGTCAAGTACCAGGGAAATTAGGAGAGCCAGGCAGTTCAAATGAATATAAAGATATATTGCAAGTTTAAGCTCTCTACAAGAATCTGAATGAATTAAACAAACAGATAAGAGTCACATGAATTCAAAGTGGGCTGGACACTAGATCTCCCGTGGCCTTGGAGGTACTCATGATTGGTGATATGCTTGACCCCCTCCCTCTGGCTCAGCTTGATCATCTCCTACAACATCTTGACAACAAAGAATATAAAAGCTAATATAACTAAACTAACTAAATGTGACTGTGGAACCAGCTAGAAAATTATAGTGGGAGAAGGGAATGGCCTTGAGGGACAGGAGGAAGAGTCACTATCAAGACAACAGTCAGACAAAAACCAGGATAGAACTGCAACTGGTATCAAATAAGACATTCCCTAGATCTTCCTATCTGCCTCTCTCTTTGTATAAACAAACAAACAAACAAACAAAACAAAAAAAGACATGATAAAAGACAAAAGAAAGTGCAGAAAAAAGGTAAAAAGTAATAGAAGCTTCTGATTTCCTTTGCAGCAAATATATTTACAAAGTCATCTCTCATTCTGCTGAAACCAAAAAACAAAAACCTCACTTTCACCTATTATCCATTTTTTCTTAATCATCAAACCACAATTTGTAAGTGTATTTTTCTGCTATTTTTATTTCTTTCTATATCATATTTGGAGACCAGCCATCTCTCTGATAGAGTGACCCTATGAAAATTCTGTTTTTGCATGAAACAGAATTCTCATAAAGTCACTTTGAGATATTCTGATCTCTTAATGTAAAACTTTATTGAGTACATAATTTTGGCACATATGAAAGCAAAACCAGCTCTGGCAAACCCCAGCCCAAACCGCTATAGTAAAAGTATAGAATCCCCCCCCTAATCCATGAACATGTCACATTTTCCAATTAGATGCAATTATATTGTTATGAGAAAATATCTCTGAGTTTGGGTCAGACACCTGGTGAATCGTCCTTGATTCTCATGGTCTGCATTCTTTATTTTTGTAGCCTGCATTCCATTTCTCCATCCTCACTCCAAGTTTGTTGGCAAGCTAAGAAGCAATAATTGTTGCACCAGCAAAGTGAGCTTCAAGCTTGACACTCACTGCTAGAGTGTCCCTAGTTCTCATGGAGATAAAAGGAAAGAGGAAGGAAACACTCTCAGACTTGCAAGATTCTGCAACTCTATAAAATAAATGTAACATTGGCCTGCAAGTCTTTAATTCTTTTTTTTTAATTCATAATTTATATGCCGCCCTTCTCCCCACGGGACTCAGGGCGGCTCACAGCATATTAAAATAACACAACACAAACAACATAACACAACATTTCCCCTATAAAAGCCAATTAAAAACCAAATATTTATAGTCTGTGACATTATTAAAATCATTAAAAATTATCCCTATTTAAAATTCACCCTAGGTCAGTCCCGCTTGCTGAAAAAGCCATGTCTTGAGGGCGCGGCGGAAGGTTAGGAGATCCGGGATTGTCCGGATCTTGGGGGGTAGCTCGTTCCAGAGGGTTTGGTTTCCTAGTCTGATCTGTCTTGAAGGAATGGCAAACAATAGAGTTTGATGTGTATCTACAAGCATAGAGAGACATAATCAGTTAAAATCTATTTTCTGCTTCTAAGTACATGGCAGAATATGGTAATCTCATCTTTCAAAACAGAAGCCATTGGCAAAGGTTGACATTTTTATAGCTGGCTTGGAGGAAGTCAGAGAAGCAGGAAAAAATAGGGTGTATATTTTTCATTTTAAGTAAAATCTAAACTAGGTATTCTGTATTTATATACATTTATATGGCAATGAATTAACATTTACTGCATTACATAGCGTACAATTCAGCCTGACCTTTTAAATAATATTTTACTTATCACAACTAAGAGACTTTAGACAAGAAAAAAAGAGTCTAAATACCAGCTGCCTTTGGGATTTATGTATGGAATAGGCTGATAGTGTCAAATGCATTTTGTATGTTTTGTTTCTAAAAAAAGAATAAGAACTGGATAACCTTTACTTGTTTATCATTTAGATTCTAAATTGGTTGCTTCTTTATAGAATTCTACTACAAGAAATAGTCTTAGAGATCAAATATTCTAAATAAAAAAAATCAAAATAGGATAATATGTGAAGTGGTTGCAAAGCCACGGAATTCTAAACTGTCATCCTTTGTATATTATCAAGGTTATATTATTAATTTCCATATATATCTTTTAAAGCTTCATCTTTTCTTCAAAGGAGTAAGTAAAGAAGTAAAAGATGAGCAAAACTGGACCAAGAGCTCTGTTGTAGCTTACTGCCAAAATATCATTTTATATGAATGCTGAACTTGGTAAAACAAGCTTTAAAAATCAAGTAGAAAAATGAGCATGATCTATCTTCATCTGAAAGTATGATATAATACAAATGTTTGAGCTTAAACTTAAGCTCACTTTGTCAAAGAATAGTGATCTTGGAAATGGAATGAAAAAACAGATTGAATCCTTAGTCAATCTTGTAATGATCTGGGGAAAATTAGGCAATCTATTTGCAATGATTTTTTTTCTGAAGTTAAAATTGAAGGATTGCATGGACATTTCCTTCAATGAAATAAATTAAATATCTTTTATGTATAAATAATTGGCAAATCTAAAAAGATTCAATATAATTGAATCTGATAAAGTTACAATATGTACTAAAACATAACCACAATAACAATACTAAGATTTTATTAGATTAGGAACAGATAAACGGTCCAAAATCTTGGGATGATTGCTATATAAAACATTTGCATGCACGAATAAGAGAACTGCATTAAGATCCAGAACTTAGAAAATGTGGAAATCACAATGTGAAGTATTTCGGAAGTTTCAAGCAATCATCAGAACACAACAACAGAAAGCTGAAAAAAAGACATTTGACTAGAAGACAATCCACAAGTAATTCTTAAAATAATTGACAGATTCTAAATACCATATAGAGCATCAGCAACATATTGAGGTAGATATGTGCTCCTAAGTTTGAAGAATAGACTTGGATAGTGTTTATGAAATCTGATCTGTGGGACAGTTTAATAGCTGTGTAAAGACAAGCTGTTTTGAACAAAAACACTCACTGTTCTTTGGAACCTTACCAAAAAGGCAGATTTCCTCATGCAAAATGGCTATTGGAAATAATATCATTAGCTGACATTATTAATGTCTCACTAATAGAAGATAAGATGTGCTTTGTTTAAAAATGTTTTCTCAAGCATTTTACTCTGGTTTCCATGGTGATGAAAAATTACAAGCTAGTCTGTAATATCCCATGGATGGAAAAGTTGATAGAGAGGGTAGGTAATAATCAGCTTCAATTAGTCTTACAAGATATGGATTCTTTAGACCTATTTCAAAGTGGCTTTAGAGTAAGCTGTGGGGTCAAGATAGCACTGGTTGGTCAACTTGATATGAGAGTTCTGCTAAGGAATTAGGTTTGTAGCAGTGGAACTTTCAACACTATTGATCAGGCTATCTTTCTGGATCACCAGATGTGATTAGGAGATGGGTGATGCTGCATCACAATGCTTCTCCAGCTGTGTCTTGTTATATACCAAACGTAGTCACAACTGTTCCTCAAAACAGGAGTATTTATATCAGGGCTTCCCACTGTCACCAATACTTTTTAATATCTACAGGAAGCAGGTGGGTGAAATAATCAGGAAGTTTTGTGTTGGGTGTTTTTAATATGCTAATGACTCCTTCTAATCATTCTCAACTGATAGCAATACCTTGAACAGAAATATACTGATATCCTAGACAAATTGATTGCCCTGGAAAAATGCAGTGTTTGCAAACAGGCATATGCAACCTTAGGGATTTCTTCTATTAAAATTATGATTCTGCAAAAGGATGAAACATTTGAACATGTAAATAGAGAGTAGGTTTTTATTGTATACATGCCGAATCCCTACTGTTTTGATTTCTACAAGAGATTCTGGGGCTTAAAAGCTGTTATTAATTTCTAGAGTATCATCTTCATGAATAAATGCATTAATTTACTGTTCCCTGGGGTACATCTCTTATCCTATATTTTAGTTGGCAGCATTGCAATAAGATAGAGTTGCAGAATCTCTCTCACTACACTCTTTTATTATGTCCATAATTATCTGCTCTGTGTGATTGTATGATCTTTGAAATGGATCTCAAATACTTGTGAACTATATTTTTTTTTCATGGTGTACCCCACCACACATACTCACTTTTACACCTATGAGTTCCATGTGAAATTTTACATCAAGAGCATTTGTGCTTGGGAAAGGTATGCTCAAGTACATGTAAAGATTGTTAAGCTAAGAATAATTTTAGGGGATCCATGTTGTGGAATAATAAAGTATGTGGTATCTTCCTTAATGTTAATTGGATTGGCGCTTGTTGGTGAGAGCAGGCTTTGATATTACAGCAGACCAGAGTTTTAACAGGCAACATGTGTCTATTAATAGGAGCACATCTGCTCCACCAACTTGTACAGTGCAAATGTATCACTCTCGTTAGATCAATTTATCTATTTTTATTAAGAAGCAGCTATTTAGGCAGGCATAGGAGGTACTTTGGCACCTAATTATTGTTGCTTCAATTCAGAAAGCTGTGCAACTATTCTACCCTGAGAGCCTTATCATTCACGCTTTTTTTAATGTTGCCAGTAGTGACAGCAGATCAAAGAAGTAGGTACTAGAAATATAGGAAAATCATGGCAGTTATTTTTTGCTTGTGAGACAGGTGAATACAAGAAAACATATGGGATGGTTTCATATCTTATATAAGTAGTGTGCAACCTTGGCTTATGGGCCCCATAAAGTTTCTCATTAGTGAATTTGTAAACTCATCCACATGCAAAGAGTTTCTCAGGTAACTTGTTGGCAAATCGGTCAGGTGTGCATTTTTTTCTTCCAAAATTAAAATTAAGAATATTATTTATTTATTAAACAAAGACCACTCTGGCAGATCTCTACCCAGAAGATTTTTTAAAAAGGTCCCAAAATCACACAATCACAATGATATCATTTTGAAGTCTCTGATGGTGTCCTGTTCCAGACCACATGCACAGGAACAAAGAGTTGAAGGGCTTTATTTAAAAACACCAGCCCCTTATATCATTCCCATGAGTCCTTTTGCACAAAATTTGCCTGCAAACAGCCGCCCCAGTGTTCAAATAAAGCAAAGTCCAGCACAAAGTCAACCAACCAAAATACCAAATCCAAAGTGTACGCACGAGTCCAGACCCACAATATCCAAATCCAAAGTTGAAGTCCAGAGTCTACTCATGAATCCAGAGTCTGAGGACAGAGGCAAGAAACAAGACAGGAATCCAAGAAGCCAGAAACATAGACACAGCAAGAAAATTGAACTGTTGTCTTTAGCATTGTGCTGCTCCACCCCTTGGACTAAGTAACTCATGGGGGAGAGGCAAGGCTGCCTCCTCATGAGTAGCCTTGCTGACCTCCATTGTGCTTACCTCCTTTTGGCCCTGTGCATCCTGGGATTTGGTGAAAGAGGCAATTCCTCCTTATCCCCATTGACTGACTACAACTGTGTTTCTTTTCTGCCTTGCACTTCTGACTGGGTATCTGAGCCTTCCAGCTGCATCTGCCTTTTCTCCTTTAGCCAGGTGCACATTCAATTGTTCCCCTGACAACCCCTCCAAGGTTCCTGGCCTCTCCTTCTCCTCTGGCCCATTCACTCCCTGCTCAGAGATCTCAGCATCTTCCTAATGGTTCCCTGTGTCCTCATCTGAAGTCCCTGGAATCAGCTCTTCTTCAATGTCTGAACCCACATCAGGAAATACCATCACGGGTGGTATAATTTGGGCCCATTTTTCATTGCTTTGGAGTTTTAATCATTTAAGGAAGAAAGTGGAAACATTGTCTCCTCTAGGCCTCCTGTCCCATTCCCATCCTTAAAGCATCCATAAAGACTTGTCTCAAAGGTATCCTTTCTGCCTCCTTTCTGTAATATCCTCATCGAATCCTCGGACCGCCAACTTCACTTTGAACATGCCTGTATTATGCTAACCTATTAAAAGTCAAGAGGTACCTTTAAGCTGTACTTTACATGATTACTTTTCCGCTGTCTGCTATATCTTCAGCAACTAATTTTATTGTGATGATTGTTGTGGCAGATATAAGGGGCCAAATATCTTCCTTAATAATCTTAATAATTCTCTTAATAATAGAGAACATGATCAACAGTCCCTTGATAGCAACTTAGGTAAATGCACAGAGCAGCCGACATACTCTTCATGGTAAAAGATAGTGTCTTTTTTATATAAATTATAATAATTAATTTTGGGTGTATATATTTGGTTTCTGCATACTGCATGCTAGCTTCTGCATTCTGCCCATGTTTTGATTATGTATAAATGACCATCATATATGATGATAGTTTTCAACGCATCCTTCCAGGTATGCCAATAAAATATCAACAAATATGCAGAATCTTGACTTTTTGTATATCATTAAAATTTATTGGCTGCAGGAATTCCCTTAAGCCTCTGAAAACTTTCAGGTCAATATGAAACCAATTAATCTAAAAAAATTCTGTTAACTCAAACCTAGGAAAAAGCAGCATCCTCTGCTTTGGGAGATGTAGAAGACGTGACATCTAAATTTTTCTACGCAAGTTGCATTTTAAATAGTACATGACAACATCACCACTCACAGAGACACTTGTCCATGCAATATATAATGAGCCATAGTCTCTACATAACATAATATCAGAGTTTCATCTCAGGAATATGTAATAAAACTTCCAGCTGATTACTCAGTCATTGGTTGGTAAGAAAACAAGTAAAACACCCAAAACAGTTTTTTTGCGCTGTGGTGATAGCAGCATCAAGGTGTAAGTCTGTGCACACCATCCCTGATCGGTTTCCAATTAGAGATCTGAAAGCTGGAAGTGACATGATTTGATTTATCTCTTTTATCTTCCTTCAAGTCGCTTTCATTAGATGAATCCTAAGGGCCACTTTTTTTCTAAGCATATTTCAGCACCACTAATTCCACTAAATGACAAAACCCTTCATGTTGTACCGGAATAAAGAGTTGGCTGTCTATGCCAGAATAAGGTTCTGCTACTCTTTTCATTAATGCTGCAAGGTAGACTCCCTAATTTGCCAGACAAAGATATTGGGAGCTGAGAAGGGCCTTATTATAATCTCCACATTCTTACCTTTCTGATTGGTTGTCAGTAATCTCTACTTCAATAATTATTATCTTCCCCATGCACGAAATAATCCCAAGCAATTCTACCTATTTTCTTCCATGATTAGAATAGAATAGAATAGAATAGAATAGAATAGAATAGAATAGAATAGAATAGAATAGAATTCTTTATTGGCCAAATGTGATTGGACACCCAAGGAATTTGTCTCTGGTGGATAAGCTCTTAGTGTACATACGAACAACAAAATGATAGTTCATAGTTCACAAATCATCGTTACAATCATTAATTGTAAGATACAAACAATAAGTGGTAAATCATAAGATACTAATAGGAGTAGGCAGTAGGAAAGATGAGAAGATATGAAGATGAGAAAGATGAGAAGTATAATAGCAATATAGCCTACTACATGGGTAAATATCTTTAGGCCTAATACAGCAAACCGATGGTACAGGGGGAAAACTATCTTTGTGTCTAGTTGCTTTGGCATGTAATGCCCTATAGTGGTGTCCTCAGGGGATAGTTGAAACAGTTTATGTCTGCAAACTTGAGAAATATAGAGTTCCGGTCTTTACTACTGTAGTCATTATGCCACTGTAAATCATAGGCTGAATGAAAGTAATCATAATAATGGAGTAGGAGTCCTGTAGACAACAATAGATGAGATTCCCTTCCTTCTCCCACAAACTCTCTAGTTTTTCAGTGGCATTCCATACATGAAATTTCTCTGTCTTTGTGTGACAGGACTGGTGATGCCATCTGCTCCTGACACAGAGGAAACCATCATGCCATTACTTCCATGTCTCTCTTCTCCTTCTTGATGCAATGACACAGGAACTGTCTCCAACTGCGCCATGCATTAATGTTATCCTCCTGAAGATGGAATAGAGAATGGCATTAGTCTTATGCAAAGCTCATCTCAGCTTGACCTTTCCTCCCAGAAAATATATTATGTGTTTGGTGCTTGCATTGAAAGAACTATGAAAGGTGCACTGTATCCATACTACAAATATATGTGGATATATAAATATAAGTTGTTGTCTTATCTCCATCATATAGCCCCAGGCTATATAGCAAAGCACTGCCTATTGCTTTTGCTTTTTGTTTTATTTTTGGATGGGAGGAGAAAGAATAAAAGGGAATGAATTGGGAGCTAAGACAGAATAACAGGGGACTAAGTCAGATAAACAAAGATTAATAATATATGTATTGGGGAAGGTATAGGGGATCACATGCAAAATCAAACAGCTGAATAAAGTAGAGCAAAAAAGAACAGCTGAATAGTCTGGTTTACCTTCAGTCTTTCTCCACATGAAACCACTGCCCTCAGCAAGTTCTAGCACGACATAAGAGGGAAATGTGGCAAGAAGAAATAAAGTCAAAAGTACATCCTATTTGGAAAGAGTTCTGAAGTTCAATGTTGTAATACATTCCATTGGCCAACCAGCTATAATGTCATTCTCATAACATACATGCAAAATCCACAATTAAATCAATTCAAATTGCTCCAAGCAAATTTGATTGGAGGTTTCAGATTAATTTGATGATTTGATTTGAAAACCAATTCAGTTTGAAGGTTTGATTCTATTACCATCAAAATAAAATATCCACACAAACACACATTCAAGAAAAGCATATAACTGCATTAATGAAATGGTCGAATGGGAACTTTAAGAAGGTGCAAGGTGACCTGTGAGGTTAGGAAAATGTTTAAAAATATGTCTAGAAATTGTTGGAAATGTAGACAAAAACCAGGCACATATATTATCATCTTTAGTGGACACGCTCTAAGGCTAAAAGGTTTTGGTCAAGAATACATATATGGTTAGAGAAAATGATAAACACATAGGTTTTAAGCCAGAATTATTTCTGTTAGGTATAATTGCAGGAAATTATGAGAAAGAATGTGTATATTTAATGTTACATGTATTAACAGCAGCGAGAATTGTATTTGCTCAACATTGGAAAGATGAACAATTACCAGCGGAGGAAGAGATAATCAGGAAAATTTTGGACTGTGCAGAAATGGACAGATTTACATTGATAATGAAGCAGAAAGAAGATTCAGAATACTTTAGAACATGGGATACATTTTATCAATGGCTAGAAAAAAGAGGTAGAGAGAAAGGAGTTTAACATGTATCAGCTAAATATTTGAACCCAGACAACACGTTGCTGATAAAATATTAAGGATTTGTGATTATAAAAAATTAATAAAATATGGCTATATAAAAAAGAAGGTGTAAAGTGGTAGTCCAGGTGTTAAACAGAATACTCTTTAATTTGGATAACAATCTCTGGTTTAAATAAGGTTTATACTTACCATGCTTAAGGCAGATTCTCCTGAACCTTTAATACAAGCTGAATTTTATTTTGGACTTGCTTACTATTAATATATCTAACAGCCTCTTTCCCCAGTCTGGTTTAACTTCAAGATATTTTGGGACTAAAATTTGTAGAATTCCTGGTCAATTGAAAGGTAAGTCTATCCTAAACTACTTCCATATACCTGGATTGTCCAAACAAATAGCACACTAAGAAGAAAAGTATGCTGTAAGAAAAGTCTAAAGGAATAGAGGATTATCACAAGCCCTCCATAACTGTTAAAACTGGAGTAGAAGAAAACATTAGTCCTTTTTTGTTAAAAAAAGGAAAGAGAGAGGAGGCTAAAACAGATGAAGCTGTTTGATTAATAGCTATAGCTCAGATATGATATGTACAACCTCCTAAAATTGTTAAGCAATGAAAAATAAGTGAAACAATTTAATGAAAATGCTACTACTGTTTAGTAGAACTACATTTATGATCCTTCTTTTTTCTTTGTTTGACTCCTTTTTTATGTCTTTCAACGTCCCAGATTCTTTTCTCAGCTTTTCAATGATAAATTATTATTGTTATACTGCCAAAGACAATTCCCTTATGTGTCACTCAAGATTCCATGTTCAATTAAGATGACAAGTGTGGCATGCCTGGGTAACCTTTGGACAAAAAGGAAACTAGAGAGGATTAATCAGTGAAATATGGATCCTGTATCTTTAAATGTTGGGAGATGTTTTCATAAATTGAGGAAAGGAGTAGGAGATGGAAATGGGTTTCTAAGTTCCCTTCCCTAGAGATGGTTAGCAGCAAAGAAGCAAAAGCTAGATTTGATTAAGTCTTTGTGTTTTTTCTTAACCTCATTAACAGAGTCAGCTGATGGATCTTCAGATCAATTTGTATGCAAATGTAACAGAAATGGGACTGCCCATGTTCTCGGGCTCCTTCCAAATCACTGTGTCCCAATGCAGGCAAAAGGGAGCAATAAATGAGTAGTGGAGAAGTCAGGCATTGCGAGCTTCATCAACCTGTGTTCGGTTCAAAAAATACCTATTAGCTTTACAGACATTCAATATATCTTTCTCAAGGCATACTTATTGAATTGTTCTCTCAAATAATCATTATGCACAAACATATGCACCACATACTGAACAGTCCCCAGAAATTCATGGATTTGCTTGCATCATGTTAAAACGTGGTTCAGTAGGCATCATAATTGTAAGGAATTACTCCAAGGAGTAAAGTATGAGCTAATTTTGAATTTCACATTGGAATGTCAGAAATGGAATGACCAGGGTCAAAAGAGAGTAGGTTGAATTTAGCAGTTTTCTTCTGGAACATATTTCTCTTCTTGCTAATGCCATGTGCTTTCTTTAGTTTGTGTATGTGGGTGTGTATTACTCTAATTTCTTCTTGGTTATGTTCTGCCAATCTTTCCTTTGTTTTAATCTATGGAGTCTATTTTATTTCTAAATTACAGAATGGGTACCAGATTTGTAAGCTGCAGGATCTGATCTGCTTATTCAGTTACTTCTTTAACAATAACAAATGGCTATTATAACTTAAGAGCTACTCTTGTAATTTAATATATATTTTAGGAAACATAATTGTGTGTATCTTTTGTATTCTTTACATTTTATTGTTACTGTTGCTAGGAACTCTATATATTTGGTTGGCGCATCTATTTTGTTTCATTTGAGAAACAATATCCCAAAATCTACTGCAGGAAAATCTGGACCATCTCTGGATGGCAGCAAAGTTATCAAGAAAACTCTCTTTGGTGCCAACTAGATAACATTTAGGTGTTTGTGGCCCAGATCTGATTGTCCTACCAAAGTTTTCCCCTGCTATAATTTTTCTTTGTCCAACAAGATTCAACTCAACCCTTTTAATAAATCCAAGATTTGTTCACATGCAAAGGAAGATCATAACAATAGCAAAACCTAATGGAATGTTTAGATACAGAAACTAGGATTTCTCATGAGAAATGGATTCATTGCCTGGAAGAGCAAGTCTCACTATTTTGTTATGCTATGCCAAGCAGCATTTTGGTAATCCAAATGAATCCTGAAGAACTTTCTCTTATTCTTCCTTTTCTATGAAATGGATCATGGTAACTTATTTGCATTTTTGGCTGTGAATCCTGAAAGTTATAGTCTCAAGACATGAGGAAGGCACCTTGGTTGTAATTGAAGAAGAGCTTTTTAATATGCAGTTTTGCAAACTATTTTTTTTTAAAAAGGGGAAACCCAAGTGCTTGATACAGCCCTGGCAGATGATTGAGAAGCATTAGAGTTAATATTCTGCTTAATGGGTGTTACAAAAGCTTTCCTCGTGTTCATTTATTTTGCATGTGAAAAGTAGGTGGTTCCCTAGTCAATTATATTTCAGCTAAGCATGACATAGAGAACAGATAGCACAGTAACCTTCTCAGAGAGGCAGTAATGGAGAACAATAGGAGAGAATGAGGAATTACTCTGCTGCCTCATAAATCAACACAGGGACTGGCAAGATTTTAGCTTTCCAAATGACAAACCATGGACTTGGTAAGGCTGAGTTTGAGATGCGTGACACATAGACATGACTTTTTACACCTTCCTTCCTGATAGGCATGAAGGAAAATAATAGTCACTCAACATGGATTACCTATACGTCAATAGTAACTTTCAGTCAGCTTGTCTATTTGCCAGTCACAGGATTTTGGAAACCTGAGTCAAACAAATTTATAGCAATGTGTAGCCTTTCAAATGGGCACAATGGTTTCAGAAATACCTTCTTGCTGCTCTTTATAGGAAACACACTTATTCGTAACATTCAAAATGGCATGCATGTATATGTCTCTCTGAGTGTGTTGATGGCTAAATGGTCTTACAGTGCCAATATTAGTGGCAGCAGACTAACTTCCTTGTTCCTTCTTTTGTATAACATGTATGTCAGAAACCACAACTAGATATTATTCCATGGGTAGTTTGAAGTGCATGCAGGAAGATGACTGTCCAAGCCACAGTTGCATTCGACTTCTAAATTGGACATTGAGGAGCATGCTTTCCCATAATCAAAATGAAAGGACTCAAAATGAAGAAATTGCTATAAATGAGATGTTTTAAAAGAGATAGGAGAACATGATTGTTGAGATTGGAGGTTCATTTGTGCTATTTTGATCCACCATACTTATAATCAAGTTATATTCAAACAATGTATTTTTAGTGTAGTCAGAACTGATAACATTGCTCCATGAGATTTCTGAGGCAGTTGCAATTTGGCTATTTTTGTTTTTTTAATCTTTCTTTTGTATTCTGTCGAGTGCCATTCAAAGACACTTTGTTTGAGCTACATGAATAGATAAATGTTCTAAACAAGTAAATAATAAATAAGCAAGCATTGCAAACATATTGATGGATTTTAAGAAAAGAAACACTACTGAATGAAGTCTTGTTCACTGCACCTTTATTTCAGTGCTTTGTTCATCTCCCCTCCCCTCCCCCTCTTACAAATGAATTAAAGAAGGATATAATGATATCCTGAAGCTGTTGTTAATTATATGTGATGCACTAATAGCATTGAAAATCTAATGTCAGGAAAGAGAAGGAAACCAGATTAAAAATTAGTATCTGCCATGTATTCCTGCATTCCTCATAAAAAGATGTGATCCTGATGAGTAACCTGACCTGCAAATTATCACACAAAATTCAAACTGAATGTACGAAACACAAATTAATTACCTGGAAATTATTTGCCAATTGTATGCCAACCACATATTTGACACTCGGGATCACTGGAAAATAGTGAAGGATAACAATGCTGAATTACAGAAAAAGCTGAACAGGGAAAGAAAAGTGGATAATGATCTGCCAAATGAGCAGTGCAAGTCAATCATATGGTATGAATTTTTAGAAAAGGATAATCAATATAATTCAAAGAAAATGTTTTTTGTGGGTAGCTGTATGTGCACACTCTCTTTCTCACACACACAACAGAGTATATGCAAATGTGCATTCATAACACACATTCCTTTGTCCTCCATCCTTCCAATAAATCAAGTAAAAAAGAAAGGTAGATAATATGATGAGAAAAGGCATGTGGATGGAAAAAAGAAAAAAAAACGAGAGAGGAGATCTGTCCAAAGCAAGATTTAATTAGTGTAACATTCAAATCCAAGATTTTCAGCAGCTATGTCTGCAATCCTATGCACCTCTGCTAATTTCTTTATTTTCAATAACTTAGATCATCTTCCATTTTGTCACTAACAGTCAGAGTTGAATTGGTGGCACATAATCTATCTATCTATCTATCTATCTATCTATCTATCTATCTATCTATCTATCTATCTATCTATCTATCTATCTATCTATCTATCTATCTATCTATCTATCTATCTATCTATCTATCTATCTATCTATCTATCATCTATACTCATCAGACAATGTAAGACAAAACCTTTAAATTACAGGTCATGTTTTGGTGGGAAGAGTAGAAGGAAATCTCCATTCTTTTCAGAAACTTGTACAGAAGTTTCATTGTTATCATTGTTATCATTATTACTATTGTTGGAAAATTGCATTGCATAATTTGGAGAACTGAAATTTTGAATGATAACTTAGTTCTAGATTATGTATTAGTTAAAAATGCAAAAAAACCTAAGCTGAATTATTTATCCCACCCTTGTTCCCTACAAAATCAGGAACATTAATGGACCAAAAATAATGCTCTAATTAAATAGATCTCTTTTCTGCCATCACCTTTGAGAAATAGTCAGAAACTGAGACAGGTAGTCATAAATGCAATCTGATTTGTATTATTTATCTGCTTTATTCTACTGTATCTATGGATTAATTTGTCAGAGAATTGGAACAATGCATAATGAATATGTAATTAAATTTATTATAAAACCAAGAAATAGAGAAAGAAGACTAATCTAAGATACATTTAAGAATGCCATTATAATCAAAGTGTAACAAAATAATGTAAAAGGTTAAAAACCTCATGAAAAAGAATACTCTTTTTTTATCCATCTGGAGTCAAATAATGAACTTCGTGTTTGTCAAGGGAATTACATAATCTGAAGGCAATTTTTTAAAAGAAGAAAATATAATTTGCCTATAGACCTAATTTATTTTAGCTTCTGCTGAAGTAAAAAAAAATGTAGCATCTTTGATTCTTAGTTTATCTATTTTTTAACATGAATACTTTCTTCTGTTTATATGAAGAATATATTCCAGATATTTTTGGTATTGAAAAATGCAATGGATCTCCAGTGCCTCCTCACATCCTGCTGTTCTGTATTTCTGTCTCCTGATTTTATATTCAATAGATTATATCTTGGTTCTGGATCCAGTATGTTCATAAATACAATCCCATGCTCTCTCTTGATTTAAATTCCAAGGTTTTTTATTAGTTCATTCAAGATATAAATAATTGGATATAAATAGTTAGACAACCAGTCTGGTTAAGGTGGTGTCCTAGATATTAGGAATTCTAGTTCCACTTTAGGTATGAAAGCTGCCTTGGTGACCTTGGGCCAGTCCACCTCACAAAGTTGTTGTTGTGGGAAGAATGAGTATTATGTATGTTCTTCGCCTTGAGTTACTTATAAATAATAAATGTGGTTAAAAAATCCAACAAACAAGCAAATATATAAAAAAGGACTAGAGATATTTTTCATTTATATGATTGTATGGATTATAATTAGTTTAATAACCTATGACTTCCATGTGAAAAAGGTTCTGTAATTTATAGATTAAAACCTTACTTTAAAGATGAATAATTTAAAAGATGAATTACAATTAAAAATGTGTGTGTAAATATTTTGTCAGTGATGGTTACCATTCATAAAGCTTTGTTGTTCCAAAGCTGAAGAATCATTACTTCTACATAACTGGATTCCAGTTCCCATCCAGCATAATCAGAATGAGCTATGATCAAAAATGGTTGTAGTTGTAGTACAATTATACAGAATTCTTACCAATCCTTTGTGAGAAATTGCATATTTTTAGGTATCTGCACCCTTAGGTAAAGTGCAGAGAAATACTATTGAATTGGTTATATTTAAAATTACCTTAATAAAACTTTAGGGTACATCCTAGCTCCTAAATTAAACATAAATTAAATTGTATGTTGCTATACCAGGCAACTTTGATGTAATTGAGTAAAAGCTGTATTGTAACTTTTATGTGGTGATATCAAATTATACAATCACATAAATGGACTTAACACCGGAAAATCATATGTCCATTTGTTCATACAAGGTTTGAAAGTCAAAGACTTAACAGCCCAAAGCTGGTCACTTAGAACAAGTTATGTGGCATAAACTGCAAATCTAGTCAACATTGCAGGGATAGCAAGGGGCCCTTCAAGTAATTTCTTTGCTGAATTAATAGTGCCATTTAATATAAGGTAAATTTATACAAGTGAAATATCTTAACTATTTCATTAAGTTGTTGACTTGAGGGAAATGGGGATAATTAGTGAAATGAAATGTAGATGTTATGATGTTCAGAAGTGAAGAAAGTGTCCTTGAAAATATATACATTAATTAACATAAATTTAGCCAAACCCCATCTACTGTTTAACACATATATATTATTAAAATCTGTTGATTGGATGAACCAAGAGGTTAAGCAAACCTGGATGTGAATCCTGATCAAGCAGACAGAATGTCTTCATCATCATCATCATCATCATCATCATCATCATCATCATCATCATCATCATCATCATCATCATCATCATCATCATCATTATTATTATTATTATTATTATTATTATTTCATAGAATATGGCAGGATTGTTATTCATTCTGCCTCCATTCTTACTAATATAGAGCCACAAAAAAGTACTAATTTTAGGTTGTGGTACAGATTCTCCTATAATGCTAAACATAATAAAGTAGCTTACCAATTATGTAACAATTTTAAGGGTTTTAATTCTTTCCAAGCCTCAAATGGTTCCCGGCATTAATAATGTGCCATTATTTTAAGCCCATTTCTCTAAGCTATCATTTAAAATTTTGATTCTATTAGACCCTAGGCTATCTGCCAATTTTGAGTCACCTTAACTTTCAGAAGCACTACGTCTATTTTGTTTTCTAAGTTTTTAACAAATTTGGAAGAGGGTCAGGCTCAGGTTTTCTAGCTCGACACTCCTCCAGTCTAATGAGGAACAATTGATAAATATTTTTGAAGTATGTTCACCTCTGGATCTACTTAATAATCATTCTGTCCAATTTGTGCTTAACTATCTTGCAGTCACAACTAATTGCCCAGACTGGAGGCTAAATCATTGACAGCATTATTTTATTTTTCAGCTGTTTTAAAAATAATCTATCCAGTAAGGTAATATCTTCAGACAAACTCCAGAAAGCCTGGAACTGTGAACATCTTCCTTAAAGAAGAAGCTGCAATAACACTCTGATGAGGATAAAATATAGAAAATTAACCTAAGTTTTGATCAGGATTTAATACTAGAGGGTAGTGACTTCTCAAACAATGTTACTCAATATAGAAGAGTATAGACTTCTGTTTTATAGCTGAAAAAAAGGCACAGAAAACTATGGAAATCCTTTGACTGACAATCATTAGTATAAAGCTGCTACCTTACCATGATTAATGTTAAATTCTGACTTGGATCATAGATCTTAAGTATTAAACTTTTGTATTAAAAACTGCCTAAACAAAAATCTGAACTTTTCACATTCATGCAACCCCTGTATTTGGTGTCAAGTTTTCCAAGGCATTTTCCTAAATCCCAAGTTTATGTGGTTTCATTTAAATCTCAATAAAAACAAGAGGAATTCACTCTGATATGTATTTAGGTTCAATATCATGCAAAATATTCATAGAAATGGTGGACAGAGTTACATCAAAGATATCGTATTGTTTATGACTGCAGAAAAAAGCACTATTATAAACATTGTCATTGTGACTCTCATCACATGTAAAATTTGTCAACAATACTGTATGTATTTGAAGAAACTTGAGTGTAAAAAGGCATATATTTAGAGAAGTTGAAGACAAGGTATACAAAACAACTAAGTAGTGGGGGCTTAAGGTTTGGGTGTTTGGGTGTTTGGAAGGCATAGATAAATCCCAAGTGGCCTCAACAATTCTCAGAGAGAGTGCTGACAACCAGACGACTGCAAAGAAATATGATCTTTCCATTCCCCTCTCATCCTGTCAGAATTAATGCTTCCATTCCCCACCACCACCACCACTATCCTGCCAGAACCAATGAAGCTTCTTGGATGAGAAATGAAATGTTTTCAAGGAAAAACAAAGAAAGTCCAGTTGCTTTTTGAAAAAGTACTTTGAACCCATAGTCATCCAGCTGGCTTTGTGCCTGACGTTGAACTAGAACTCATAGTCTTCTATTTTCTAGCCTGATTCCTTTACCATTACACAAAACCGGCTCTCATCAGTTATTCTTTATCCAAGTAGTATAGAAATTACAGTGTTGAGCTGTTTCACCTACACTTAAAATAGCAGCAAGGAAGAGCATCATAATGTGTATTTATCAGGGACAGAACACTCATACCCTTATGTAGCAGATGGCTGAGTGGAAGACTGACAGTCTCAAATAGAAGCATTCTGGGTTTTCATACTCTAGCCCCTCCTCCTGCTTTGGGATAACAGTTGGTATCTGTTGCTGCCATCATCTATCATCCAGGACTCTGTCTAAGCATAGTTGTGTTAAGATAGGGCTTGGTCACACTGTGCTACATTTCTAGTAATAAAAATGTAAAAAGAAGAGAGAAAGCAGGAAATTAAATGCATTGCAATATCCATGTAATGAACGAGTATTAATGTAGCTAAAGGATCCACATTCCTTCTCTGGAGATAAACCTATCTCACAAGAGACAAAGAAAATCAGTTTTCTATTTATAACTAAGAAAAGATAAAAAAGTGAAAATCCTTTTTTAAGTTTAAGTAATAAACTACAATCATTTAGTGTTGTTGAAAATAAATACAGAGTGGTCTTGATAGTATAAAACTTTCCATATCCCAAGGTGATAAAATAAAATTAATATCTGCCCAATTTGAAAAATGAGTAAATTTCACCCATGTTGGTAGCTTGTACCAATAAGAAATAAATAAGTGGGGCAATGAGCCTTGATTTAGTATCACACAAAAACAAATCAAGTGCAGATTCTTGTTTGGAATATTTATACATATTTATATAGAAATAGAAGGTTCGTAAAACAGATATTACCTCTATTGCAATTACATGGTCTCTTTCAATATTCTGAAAATTCCCAATGGTTAGCCCTCTATTTTTACCATTCTCAATATGAAACATATCCCAGAGTTTAACCTCTAGGTTTTTAAAGGACCAAACTATTTTTTAAATCTCCAGCAGAGGGGAAATTCAGGAATACAATATCTGCCTTTATGTACATGACAGAGAATTTTTTCCCCTCATGGGAATATGGACTGACAGTCTGGCATGAGGTTCTATATTCTTAACATCAAGGCCTACTTTAACAAAGTGAACTTGAAAGAACTGAGAACAGTAGGATACAATGAAGTGTATTAGAAAACAGAGTAAGGGAATAAAGTGTCAGGCCCCTTAACTGCACAGTATGATCAAGGAAGCAAGATTCACATGGATTTTCTTTAATGAGTTTTAATACCAAGAATTAAGGGTTAGAGTACAGAATCTTGAGAACTGAGATGGGAACCTTCTAGCCCTCTTTTATTAGTGAGTTCATTAAGGTAGGTTCTCTTTGAAGCCTTTTAATTTCTTTTTTTCCAGGCTGTTTGCATGAGAAGCCAAAAATCCATTTCTTTGGTAAGCCCATAATGACCTCTCCCATTGGCTGATTGCCTTATGTTTACAGATAATCTTCTGTCTCTCTCAGCATCTGCAAAATCTCTCACAGGAAGTAACAGAAAGCTTGGGTAATAATTGTCAAGATATAACTTTTAAAATTCCAAATCACTGTCAAGAACTTTGGGTTAGGTTTGAAGTTAATCTAAAGAAGCAGACAGTTGACCATATGAGAGCTAAAGAATGAAGGGAAACAAATAAGCTAAGAAATACATGCAATAATATACAGAATAAATGTGTATGTCCACACATCTGCATCTCCATACTCGTAGCTTGAGTTCACAGAATATGTTTTGTTCAGTCAGCCATGATCCCAATCATAGGAACCAAAGAGAGCCACTTTGGTCTAGTGGTTAAAATACTGGGCTAGAAACCAGGAGATTGGCTTGGTCTCGTTTTAGCCATGAAAGCCAGCAGGGTGAATTTGGGTAAAATACTCTCTCTCAGCCCAAATCACCTCCTCATAGGAGGAGGAAGGTGTAGTGGATATGTTTGTCAAAATAATCAACCAGAATAGAACTGGAAGTGACTTGGAGGTCTTCTAGTCCAACCCCCTGTTCAACCAGGAGACCCTATACCATTTCAGATAAATGACTGTCCAGTCTCCTCTTAAAAACCTCCAGTGATGAAGCACCCACAACTTCTGAAGGCAGGCTGTCCCATTAGTTAATTGTCCTCACTGTTAGGAAGTTTCTCCTTAATCAAGGTTGTGTTTCTCCTTGATTAGTTTCCATCTATTGTTTCTTGTCATACCCTCTGGTGCTTTGGAAAATAAGTTGACCCAGTGGTGGAATTCAAATACCTGAACAACCGGTTCTCTTATTCGATGCAGGCCTGGGCCTCCGAGGCCTAGATTGGACTTCTGGAAGTGGCATCCAAGTACTTCCAGCAGGCCATTTTAGGTCTGGGAGGCCTCCTCCGAATGCAGCAAAATTTAGCTACCGGCTGAATCCCACCACTGAGTTGACTCCTTCTTCTTTGTGGCAACCTTTCAAATGCTGGAATACTGCTATCATATCCCTCCTAGTCATTGTCATCATCATCATCATCATCATCATGATCATGCAGGATATAAATAAATAAATCATATCAATGTCTCTGACAGCACACAATCAAGCTCATAGAGTCAAGGGTAACTAAATCAAGAATCTCTTCCTATTTCGTTTTATCTTACTTGATATCACATAAGTCTATATATCAGAAGAGGAATGGTGAAGCTTCCTTACATCAATGGCCCTTTTCCACTAACAAGGCAAATTGCAAAGATATTGCTTGAATGTAGCAGGTAAGGGTTTGATGCCATGTTATGATGTTTCCAGCCTCCAGCAATATATCATTAAAAAAAAGTCTTGCTTTTCACCTTTATATATCTCCAACCCTTTTTCTTGGACAGCTGACAAAACTGCCCCAAGTTGGTTGGATTCTCACAGCACAGATGACTCACTGGAAGGTAGCTTTCAAGAGAAAAGTTAGCAATTAATATTTTTTAGATTTATTCCTGCTTTTGGAAATAGGCAGATATAAAGCCTTAATCCTTAAATTTAAATAATGAACCCACTGTCACAAATTTTAAAAAGTAGGGTTTTAAACCCAATTTAAGATTTAGGGGTGTACATATCAGATTACATCAGTTATGTCCCAGTACTATATGAAATCACTGTTTAATATATTCTAGAATAATAATAACAGCATATATTTTCAAGAATAGTTGCCCTTTTTTATAGTTACCTGCATATTTCTTTACCATATGCCCTTAGAAAAGTACAATGTATGCTAGTCCAATTATTATTGTACATGTATAGTTTTGATCTGGCTGACATTATACTTGTCAGAATCCAGTTATATTTCCTTTCTATCTATCTCCTCTGATCTAAAACCAATTCTCACCTTTCCTTGGATTCTGCCATACTCCCAAGGGGGAGGGGGGATATGCATGCAGGTTTATTGCTTTCACTTCCTCTATTCACTACAATGTAACCTTTTGTTTATTCGCCTTCGTGTTTGCTACCCATTACAATGTAACAAATTGCCTCCTATACTATGATCCCTCTGAATTTCTCCTCCCTAACTGGGCAGCTAGGAAAAGGGGTGGGGAGAGTTACAAACCTCCAGGACCTGGTTTATTTCTCCATCCTTAAAATGAGGTGAGAAGAGCTGTGGAATGATCGTGCACAAACAGAGCCGGACTGATGTTATCTTTCCTTTCCCATCGATGGATTTAACACCTGGGGATTTGCCGGTCTGAACTGCCTGGATGAACTGTGGGGTGGGGTTTGCTTAGGGACACTTTAAAATATCAATCTGTAAGGGAATACTTCAGATCCTGTCTATTATGCCTGCTATCAACTACTCTTAATAAAAGTTCCTGTTGGAAGAAATTGTTTCCAAGAGTTCTGCTTTCTTAAGATGTGGGATTGAAGAGGGTCCTTACAATGCCCAATTTATGTTTTCTTATTTGTATTAACCCTAAATGTTTTGAATCGTTCCATTGTAATAATAACAACAACAATAATAATAATAACAACAACAACAGCAACAACAATAATAAACTTACATCCTTAATAGAGATTTTGCTTGGTCAGGAAAGCAAATTGCACTAATCTACATGGAACTACAAATGACATCGTCTTTAAGGCTTTGCAACAGTGAAAATTGTGTCACCTTCATAGTTCAGAGTGAGACACTGAGAAATGTTGTGTTCGAGGCACAAACCTATTGATTATGTTCCTGCTTCATCTCCTTTGACTTTGGTTACTGAAAAACAAATAGAAAAAGGTATAGCCTGTTCCCCAGTTGCAAAAATGTTTGTCTGCCTTTACTTCATGCCCTGAATATTTACAAATTTAATCTAGTACTAGAACCATTCTTCATGTTGAAAGCAAGTCGAACAGTCATGATTGGCCATACAGAATTAAGGTGGGAGAGATCATCATCATATATATAAGTTTTTTAGACTTTCAGTCGGGGCAAATATTTCCATGCAGGTGGTCAGATAGAAGAAAGAGAATACTCCCTCTTACTTGGGAATCAAACTGAGTGGGAAAAATGTATTCATGTCAAGGGACTTCAACTCATCAAAGTAGATTAAATGAAATACTTAATGCTTTCTTATGGGTTTGCTTTGCTTATTGGTTTCCTTTGATTTTGTTTTGAGATAACCTTAGGGATACTTGGTAATAAGGCACCCTACATAATGTCACATAGCAACAAACTATGTCTATATGTATTATTAATACCAAAGGCCAAATGAATAATGAAAACACAAGCTGGGAAAACCCATTTTCTTTTTTGTTCTCTTTGTTTGATCTAAGCAACATTTTTTTTCCTGTTCCTGCCCAGATAATTGGGCAAAAAAAAAGAGAGGAAAGAGAAAAGAAGTAGAAAATACTTGGTTATGTGGTCACTTCTGTTAGGCAGAATTATTTGCTAAATGTTCTTCCCAATAACTTCTCCAAATAATAAAAAAACCAAAGCAAATTAAACAAAAGGTTAAAAAGTAAAGGTATCCTTGTGGATTTTACTTTGCTAGTCATTGCCGATTATAAGGGGTGATGCTCATCTCAATTTCAAGGCCATTGAGCCAACACTGTCTGAAGACATTTCTGTGGTCATATGGCCAGCATGACATCACAGTGCACAGTTACCTTCCAAGCAAAGTGCTACCTATTTATCTACTCACTGCAGGTTGGCAGAGAGGGGCGAGGACAGAAGCTCACCCTGTGACATGGCACTCGGGTCTTGAACCCGGGCTGCCAGCTTTCCAGGTGACTTGTCCAGCATCTTAATTGCTGAGCCACCACACCACCAAATGAAACCCCAATTTAAGATACATTCCCATTGGATGAAAGTTGCAAATGCAATGTTTTCTTTTTTTTGCAGTTTAACATGGCAATATTTGAGACTTCACTTTAAATTTATCTTTATTTTATTTTTTTTAAAAAAAATAATGGCTGGGACTTGCAACTACCTTGTAGTTTCGATAATGTTAACAAGTATTTGTTTCTTTGGAAAGCAGCTCTAACTCTGATATATGGTCAGTGGAAAGTTTAAGGGAGGCTACCCAAACCTTTCCATCTTCAGAAAGGAGCCATTCCAAAAGAGTGAAGTTAAATCCTTTTTGAAAACTCCAGAAACTTACAATCAAAGAACTCTAATGCTAACCTATCTTAGAATAATCTCTCTTGAACTTTAATTTCTTGGTAGGCATATATGGACATATAGAGACTTGCAGTATGAGAAATCTATATCATATATGGTAGGTGTTGTGTCCTGAGCCTGCAAGATGCAGGCTCGGGACGTTGCAAGAGTCCCGGGCAATTGCAGAAGCTGCCCGGGACCAGACTGAGCGGCGCCAGCCTTGTGCGCATGCGCAAGGCGGGAAAAGCCTGCCTCAGGATTGGTTGAACTTGCCCGGGGATCAGAGGGTATAAATAGAGGCCTGCGTGCCTCTGCTCTGGTTGTTCGTAGAATGGAGCAAACAATAAAGACTTGTTGGAGATGTTCCGTCTCAAGCGCCATTATTCCCAGGACTTAACACTGGCGATGAGGGTGGGATTCAGTCTCAACAGCTAAGAAAGCTAAAAGACTCACCCAAAGAAGTCCGGGAAAGAAACGGTGTGGAAGTCAGCGTTATCCTACCAGTACGAAATCGCTGGAGGGTGCGTGCGACCGAAGAAGAAGAAAACTTGACCATCGATCATGGGTAAAGTTGGGCGTTTAGAAGAATTCGACGTCTCTCAACCACAGAGGTGGGACTCTTACGTGGCAAGAGTCGAGACGTACTTTCGCATCAATCAGATTCGAGAGGAAGGCTTAAAGGCTGCCACATTGTTGTGCGTTTGTGGGCAAGATGCCTTTGAGATTGCCGAGAGCTTAATCTCCCCAGACTCGCTGGAAACGGTATCGTACTCCGACCTCAAGAAAACCTTAAAGGAACACTTCCAGCCTAAGCAATCAGTCATGGCTTGGAGGCACACGTTCCAACAGAGAGATCAGCGAGTTGGAGAATCAGCAAAAGACTACGTCGCGGCCTTGAGAAGAGCAGCTAAAGCGTGCGACTTCAAGGACTTAGAAGAGAGACTTCGCGATCGTTTTGTATGTGGACTGAGAAACTCAGAATTGCAGCAGAGACTGTTCGCCAGGGAAGATGTTTCCTTCCAAGATGCTCTGTGAGAGGTTTTGGCTGAAGAAGCTGCCGGCGGGGCGGTCAAGAATATGCGGCCCAAGAGAAACGCTCCTGAGACCGCCACTATTCACAAGGAAGATGTGCGTGAGGAGTCGGACGAAGATCCTGAAGAAGAGGTGGATAAGCTTTACCAAGCTGCTGGAAGAAAGTCCAAGGATCATCTGGACAAGGGCCCAGCTGAGCTTTGTTGCCTTGGATGCGGTGGACGCCACAAGCGAGCTGAATGCCGGTTCCGTTCCACCATTTGCCGAGCGTGCGGAAAGAAGGGCCACATCGCTGCGGTCTGCCTGGGTCGACAGAAGGTACAACCGAAGGAAGAATTGAATCTGAAAGGTACCAGGGTGCCCAGCCAAAACAGGGTGGGGTTCTGTGCAACACGCCGGAACATTTTAAGAATAGGCACACACAAACCCCTTAAAAAGAAACTAACACTTAAAGT
>NW_015387386.1:654317-658467 GCF_001527695.2 Protobothrops mucrosquamatus
TGGGTTATCAAGAATGTGCCTTGTAGATCTGCCTTACCCTTGAGTTATGGGCAGCCCCAATTTTGCTATCCTTCTAGTAAACTGTGAGGACATATTTCCCTAGGCACTATGGCCACAGTGTTAATGGATCTCTGACAAGTATGTATCTGTATCTGTTATATAGTTATTAAGAATTTTTAGGGACCACAACTTTTTTTTTCTGTTATTGATTGTGAATTTTATTTTGTTTTTATTTTTATTTGCTGCCCAGACTGCCTTCGGTTGATGAGTAGCCCTATACTGTAAATATGCGAAATAAATAAATATAAACTTTGAATTTACATTCTACTTTAGCTTTTTATTTATATTTTAGGACTTTATGAATTGGGCCTAAACTGCTAAATCTGGCTCGCTTGCTTACAACATCATGTTTGCTTACTTAATGTTTAATTAATTTTTAATCTTTTTTCTACCTGTATAATAATAAATAATAATACTAATCATAATACTAATAATAAAAAAAAAAGTTGGAAGGGACCTTGGAGGTCATCAACCCCCTGCTCAGGCAGGTAACCTTATACCATTTCAGACAAATGGCTGTCCAGTTTCTTCTTAAAAACTTCCAGTGTTGGAGCATTCACCGCTTCTGGAATAATATCCAGGAATAAGATTAAATATCCTTCATGCATTCCAAGAAATGACATTTCTTTGTTTTAAAATTTCTCTCATTATGTCATTCCTTTTAATTAGCATCACAACGATATAATCATACAGTAGCAAAATAGGAAACCGCAGGCTTCCTTGATTGAAAGTACATTAAGAATTTAAATGTTGTGTCTACGCAACTGAGAATAAAAAACAAAATCAATCATCATAAATGTATATGCATAACATGTCTCAATAGGGTACAGATTTTGTTTACACATTTAAAAATAGCAAAGATAATGGGATTATTCTGAACTTTTACTCATCTGAGGAAAAGCAGAACTTACATTATTTTATAGTCACTCTGCTGAGGTTGTCATTGATTAAGCAAAAGTTATGTTTACTTTGTACAATAAATGTTACCTTTATTGATTCATTCAGCCCGGTAATTGTGCCTGGAAAATGGTCCACAAGACCCACTAATTCTAGTTTCCTTATTGATCTACCATATTACAAAGCACCCTACAAAAGAATAAACTACTATACACAGAGGTCAATAAAAATTTATGCACCAAGAGGTAACCACTGGCTCGGGAGTATATTTGAGAGAGATTCAATACCATAATTGAATAGTTAAATCCTTTACAAGGATCCTTTGTCTGGCACAGCAACTATACAATAAAGTTGACCAAAGCAGCAGCAGAGAGTTTAGGATGGGGAGAATTAAACAAGCAAGAATTTAAAATTTTTAATGAACTTTCTATTGGGTATAAAAGGTCATCAGACATTGTAACTTTGGATTCTTAACTTCAAGATTAAGGGAAAAGGAGACTGGATGTTCAAAGAATCGCACAAGAATGTCAAAGACACAAAAGGTTTTACCGAATGTGAAACAAAGTTGTGTCTGTTTCAGTTGAGGGGTGTCTGAGAAGAAATGCATATGAAATATTGATTTATATCTGTTCACTGAAAGTGATATGGCCACCTTCATCCATAAGTAAAGTCATCTCAATAAAAATGATTATTATACCCTTTCATTATGGCAGGGTGTCAAGCTGTTGGCCTGCAGGCCAGACACGTCATTGGGAAACCATGCCCACCCCATTGCTGGCAATGGCAAAAAAGCTCTGATACATTGCGTGACATCATGTCGCGAGTTTGATATGTCTGCATTATGGGCTTCTGAAAGAACTGGGCTGGAGGAAAGAAGAACAGCAATGGCAATTCATCACATTATTACCAATAAAACAAGATAGACATGTCCTGTAATCCAATTTGGGTCAGTCACCGGGACCAGAGATTTAATCTTTCAAGCTTTCAGACTCATGCTGAAGCCCATCCTGAGGGAACTTCTCCCTCACCAGAATGTGTCTCACATTCTGGAAAAAGACAAGTTCCCTGAGGATGGGCTCTGAGTCGAAAAGCTTGGAAGATTAAAGCGCTGCTCCTAGTGACCAACCCAACTGGATCCGGCAACATTATCCTGGGACAGATATATTTGCCTTCATTCATGCCCTGTAATCATCAAGAGCTCAACTTAATGGAAACATTATTTTTTATAATTTTGCCAAACTTATTATGTCAATTACATACAGTACCTATTGTACATAGTATGCATGCAAACGTAATATCTCTGCAAATATTTACTTTCTCAGATTACAACTGGTTGTTTCACCGCTGAGAATCCATATTGACTTGTTTTATTATTTCCCCACATTTTTCTTGCTTTTTTCCTATTTTTAATCCAAGACATATTTTTTTGACTGGGTATATTAAAACCTGCTGAACCCTAATGTGTTTTGTATAGCTTTGGACAGTACAGTTAATAAATTATGGGTTATGACTTCTTTCAATTCATGAATCAGCCATTTTTGCTTTGTCAGCTCAAATTCACTTTCTTTTAACTCCAGTTTAATTTTAAGTCTCAGCTGCAAAAGAGTTCCAGTTCACTTGATCTGTATGTATCAGCCCTTCAAGGTAGATCAAAATAGAAAACCACTGTTATATATATATATATATATATATATATATATATATATATATATATATATATATATATATATATNGGGAACACGTCCCATGCTGAAAGGGCTCAGAGGAGGTTGTCCTCACACATCAGGGCTAACAGGGAGGCATCCCTAGTCCCTAGCACTACAGAAACGAGCCAGGAATCCTACATTCCTTCAGGGAACACGGGAACGAACTCACAGGGGTTAGGTAACTCCAGTGAGGACTGGTCAACCAGGTTTAATGACCAACAGGGCCCGGACTGCTCAATTACAGGAGACGGGCTGGAAATCCAAGCTGAAGTCACTGGTCATTCACAGGGCACTTTACCTAGAGCAAGCGGCCACGGAGATAACAATACAAACTCTCCAGGTCTGAGAAGGTCACTCAGGGCAAGAGGTCCTCCCAAATACCTAGCCGATTATGTAAGGTGAACAGGTACATAGCGAGAGCTGACTGAATGTACTGGTGGGGTGTGTTTAAGTAAAACAAGGTTGGGGGGGTCACTAGATCCGGTTCAAAGGAACAGTCCCACACCTTATACATTGTGTAACTTTATTTTATTATTAATTATATTACCATCTATAGGATGGCGTCCATGTGGGCGCAATCTTATTTCATCCAGGGGGAAGGGGTGTTGTGTCCTGAGCCTGCAAGATGCAGGCTCGGGACATTGCAAGAGTCCCGGGAAATTGCAGAAGCTGCCCGGGACCAGACTGAGCGGCGCCAGCCTTGTGCGCATGCGCAAGGTGGGAAAAGCCCGCCTCAGGATTGGTTGAACTTGCCCGGGGATCAGAGGGTATAAATAGAGGCCTGCGTGCCTCTGCTCTGGTTGTTCGTAGAATGGAGCAAACAATAAAGACTTGTTGGAGATGTTCCGTCTCAAGCGCCATTATTCCCAGGACTTAACAGTAGTCATAAAAGATGAATATTGGAACTGCTGAGCAATTGCCTCTTATAATTAATAGGGCTATGCTATGCCTCGTATAATTAATAGGGCTTCGGTTTTGATTCAGGAACAGGTTTAGTGTTTCCAAACTGTGTAACTCCCAGCACTTTTGGAAACAAATTAGAAGTGTTGTTATACAGACTTAATAATTAAATGATCCTATTTAGAAAAACTCATGGGCTACATTTGAATGTACTGCAAAGAATATACAAAAATAAGGAAAGCTGTCTTCCTTCTTTCTCTCTCTCCCTTCCTCCCCCATAAAGAGATATATATGGTTATGTGTTGGTTATGCTAGTGTTTCTACCCATCCCACCAGACTAAGTAGACGGGCATGTTCTGGATACCATTGATGAAGAAGTGTCAGTTGGTGGGTTATCAAGAATGTGCCTTGTAGATCTGCCTTACCCTTGAGTTATGGGCAGCCCCAATTTTGCTATCCTTCTAGTAAACTGTGAGGACATATTTCCCTAGGCACTATGGCCACAGTGTTAATGGATCTCTGACAAGTATGTATCTGTATCTGTTATATAGTTATTAAGAATTTTTAGGGACCACAACTTTTTTTTT
>NW_015387386.1:658576-671661 GCF_001527695.2 Protobothrops mucrosquamatus
TATGTATGTATGTATGTATGTATGTATGTATGTATGTATGTATGTATGTATGTATGTATGTATTTTTTTTACTGTAGAGCCATAGTAACAGAATCTTGCAAATCTGAATGTACTTCCTCCCTTCCTCCTTTATTTTTGTTTGAAATAGATTGTCTGTGATGTTTACTCACATTATAGTATATTCTTACCATGTCCTCAAGCCCCTTTTATCTCACTGTTGCCTTAGTAACAACTTTTTCTCCTGTTCCGCTACAGCAGGGGTGGGGAACCATGGCCCTTTTATGACTTGTGGATTTCAACTCCCAGAATTCCTGAGCCAGCAGTATATGATAGTCCTTTAGTTATTTGTAGATCACAATCTTGTCCTTACTTAATCTTCACTTTTGCAAGCTAGATACCTAGCTACTTGAAACATTTATGGACTGCATATTACTTCTATCTGTAGGAAGATTTTCATTTTTTATTAGCAGTAGTATATAAATTATTTCTAGTATTAAGAATCTGCACTCTTAATGCAATGCTTAAATACTAGTGGCAGAAGTAAGGTTTGTGTATGTGCATGTGTGTGCCCATATGCTTTTCTTTTTAGATTTTTTTATTAATCTCGAAAATCCATTTTTGCTAATAAGAGATGGTGATTTTTTTTCATAGCTTTAGAGATAACTTTCGCTGAGATAATATCCTAACTATCTGAGATTAAGTTATTAACATTTGTTTCTCGAGGTTAAGGGAGCAAAATGTTTCATTTTTTAAATTTTTTTTTAAAAAGAGTACCATCTATCAGTTGAAAAAAATAAGATATTTGCCTAAGAATCTTTTAAGGTGCCCTTGCTTAAGATTACCAAATGTCATAAGGATGGGAGCTGCATGATTTTGAGGGGAGATATTGGTCCAGAGGACAGATGCTGCAACAGAATAGGTATGCTCTCCGGGTCTTGTAATATATGACTGTTTAATCAATGAAACTTTGAGTGCACCCACCCTGTTTGAACATACCAGATGGGCAAAAACAATTGCAGATAAGCAGCCTCTCTGGTAGCCTGGCCCATGCCATGTAGGGCTTTAAAGGTGATAACCACCACCTTGAATTGCATCCAGAAGCCACCTACCATAATGTTCTGCTTTCAGATGGTCTTCAAGGGCAGTCCCATGTAGAGCATATGACATTAATCCAATTATGAGATGATCAGGCCTCGAGTAACTATATGAAGTGCTTCTTTAGTTAGGAAAAGGCATAACTGGGCACTTCATCTTTATCAAGAAAAGAGTAAAATGCAGAGACATTTCATAATTTGTTTCTTGCTTATGAAGATAGATACAACAGAATTTTAACTTTTAGTAGTGAGCAGGAAATTTCAATGAAGGAGCAGGATTTAAAACTTGGCTCCTAATTTAGTTTAGGTGTATGAAAGCAATACATTTTAAGTGCTGATTCTGATAAAATTCACAAAACTGAATTTGGGAAAAAATCATTTTCCAATTTAAGTTAGAAACCTGGACCTTATCATTTTCCATTAATAAGGGATATTTTGATATAGTACCCCTTTTTTGGCCCTAGGAAGCCAATAATTAGAGCCAGGCTGGTATTAGCTATCTGCTGTTTGATTATTCCAACTCTCAGTAAATATTATCTTTATTTCCTGAGAGAGGCATGTATACACTATTTAGGAACATTATTAAAATCTGAATTAGTCTTTAGGCAAAAGCAGCAATAATATTGCCATTAGTAAGAAAACTATTAGTCCAGAGAAAGGTTGAAATAAATCTAGCACTTTTATGAACAGCTATTTCGAGTGCAACAGGATTTATCCTTCCTTCTCTTCCATGAAGTAACTTGGAAATAGGCAAAGAAAGAGAAAGCAGAGAAATGTGTACATTGTTTCACTTGTTCTTAGAATCAAGAATTGGAAAGGAAGCATTTAGGCCATTGAATTCAAACTATATAAAGCAGTAATCCAAATTAACATCCAATATCATCATTTTAGCCTGTGCTTTAAGACCTCAATGAAGGGAAAACAAGCACTCCCAGTGATTTGTTTCACTGTTGAACTGTTCTTCCCATTAGCATCTTTTTCCTAACATCATTGACCTTCCTTCCTTCCTTCCTTCCTTCCTTCCTTCCTTCCTTCCTTCCTTCCTTCCTTCCTTCTTTCCTTTCCATATTGTCTCCATTATCCTTTATCACTATCAAGAACAGCAAATATTTTATTATAGTTTGGAATTCCTACCATAAAAAGCCTTATAAATGTTACAAATACATTTTGTATAGTATGTTTCAAAAGGGTGATTTAGATTTAGTGAAATTCAGTGAGTAGAATTGTATAATTTAATTTCATAATTTAAAGGTGTAAATCCACCCAATCATAGCAATTTAAGGTGACATGGACATTTAAAAAGAAACCTTACAACAGTGGAAAACCAAAATAAAATAAAAGCAAGCATAATCAGGGAGACAGACATGCTGTAAGCAAATTAAATACACCCAATTCAGGTGAACATGCAACTCTATCTAAACCAGTGCCTATGTCATTTTAAAGACATAAAAAGGTAAGGATTACTCATTATTTCAAATCAATTTTTATAGAACTCCCTCTAATCATATGAATAAAGACCATAAACACAGGATGCAAATTTAAAGAAGGCTTTAAACAATTTCAAACCCTAGGCCCAACAAAAACATGAAAAAACTACATTGGCTATCATCTTCCTACCATAGGTTTGCAATCTATCACTATGATATCTGTCTTTGGCCTCTATAACATAGTTCATCTGTATACTACATCTGCTCTATAGTGCCTAAATTAAATTAGGTTCTTTTCTATGCAGGGAAAAGTAAGGCAATTGTCCCAGACCAAACACAAGGAGAATGTATATATTTGTATTATATTGTATATATTTGTAAATTGTATTTTTTCCTCAGAAGTTCAAGGCAGTTTATATAGGGATGTCTGTTTTATTATTTTATTTATTATTTTATTTATTTTTATCCCACTTTATTATTTTTATAATAAATATCTAATACTCCTTCCTCCTCCTATTTTCTTCACAACAATTAACCCATGAAGTGAGTTGGGCTGAGAAAGTGTGACACCCAGCTGGCTTTCATGCCTAAGGAACTAGAACTCACGGTCTCCCAGTTTCTAGCCTGGTGCCTTAACCACTAGATCAGTGGTGGCGAACCTTTTAGAGACCGAGTGCCCAAACTGCAACCCAAAGCCCACTTATGCATCACCGGGTGCCGGGTGGGCGTGACCACCAAGTGGGCATGGCCACCGAGAGGGCACCGAGCTGTCGGCTCGTGCTCGCTTGCTCGCTGTCCGCTCCGACTTGTGCTCGCTATATCGCTGTCTGCAGCAAATGCTGTTTCCGCCAAAAGTTGCTCTTTTTATAGCCTCTTGCCTATTCCCAGACTGCATATGCGTGGAGAGCTGCGCATGCACGGAGAGGAGGAGGGAACAGCTCGGCCCAGAATGGCTCGCGTGCCACCAGAAACGGCTCCGTGTGCCGCCTGTGGCACGCATGCCATAGGTTCGCCACCACGGCACTAGACCAAACAGGCTCTTAGGAAATGAGTTGTTAGACAAATCGTATAAAAATTACAAAATTGGCTCTTAAAAAATTATGGAAGTTTGGTTGCACTAAAAGAATGTCTGGCCTAAAGTTATCCTGTGATTTATCATGCCTCAAGGTTGACTTGGTCCTATGTTTTATCGCTCCTAGATCAATACCTTAACCACTACACTATAATGATTTGAAATGATCAGATACAGAATGATTTATAAGTGATAAATCCAAATAAGTTATTGCAATACCATGAGATAACTTATTTTAGATATTGCTACATATCCCAAGTACCAGGCTATTGACTTTAAAGAACTGAAAAACATTGTGAGATTTCAAATGAGAATTTTGCTTTCCGCCTCTCAGAGCTGCTTAAATTGCTAATAGTCAAGTGTGGTCTGGTAAACAAGGTTATAGCTATATAGGCTTAATATTCAGGAAACATAATCCCTTTGTTTCTCTGTCAATGAAAATGAGAATGATGCTTTCCTCCCAATATATGCATACCTAACACTATCTCTTTCCTACATGTTTAATAGAAAATTTTGAAATTTGATATGCTGCCTGCTGCTATGCTATGATATTGCATATCTTGTTGAAAATAAAGTGAAAATTCCACAGGACTATGCACACAGATGTATAGAACATGCCATTTTGCTTTTGTGAGTAGTTGAAGGTAATGGTCCTACCCACGGCAACAAGACAATGCATTGCTATAGCATGACAAATAAATGCTGGACAAGAAATAAGGTCATATCCATTACATGCAAGTCTTGAAATCTGATATTGGTGTTTTCTGAAAAAGCTGCTGGATGCTGTAGTTTGGCTCTTTTTCCCCCAGATGTGCTGCTATTGCTGCTTTTTGTCAGCAGAATCTCTGAATTGAATGGTTCAATAAAACTGTAGATCAGCAAGTATCCTTTCTCCACAGCTGAACAAACTGTTACAGGCAAACTGGAGCATTGCCAGAAACAATACAACTGAAAAGCACAATAGCAAAGCTGTGGTTTTAAATGCTGTTCATTCAATATGAGATAGACAGGTAAATAGAAAAAAAGTGACAATTCATTCCAAACTGCCTGCCATCCCTTAGAAAAAAGCATCTTATGCCATTTTTGACTATTGTATTTTTTTCCTCTGGCATTATTCACTTCCAGAAAAATGATCACAATTTTTATCTTCTGGAAACAGGTCAGTAAACTTTACAGTAGTAGTTCAATGATTCACTCTAGTGTTACTCTTTAATCTCTCTCACTCTCTCCCCCTTCATATGTTATCCACTCTGGGAACAATGATAGATAAATACCAATGCAGTTTGCTCTTAGCACATAGGTATTTTCTTTATATTAAGCCCTTCCACTTTGGCACAATGCTTTTGGCAGAAAAAAAATATATCTGTACTTCAGCAGGTTGTAAAACAGAGACTATATTTGGTCACAAGTTGCTATAAGATTATGGTTGGAAACTGAGAACTAAATCAAAGGTTGTTGGTAATAATTATCTTTCATGTGGGACAGTTCTAAAATAAAAAAAAGTTGTCTTTCTCAACTTGGCATCCCCAAATAAATTGAGAAATATAACTACCAGTATTTTTAACTAGCATGGTTAAAGATGCAGTTTCCCAAATATCCCAAAGGTGCCTTTTCAAATGGCAACTGGACTTTGTTTTTCCTTGAAGACATTTCACTTCTCATCCAAGAAGTTTCTTTATTTCTGACTGTTATGCAAATTTTCAAATGTTATGCAAATCTCCAATGAAAAAGAAATACTAAGATGGATGTGCATCTAACAACGAATGTACCAAAAGGTGTGTGCTCCTGAAATATCTTGGAAAAATAGGGGGGGGAAGCACTACTAAAGAGTGTTTGAAAATTTGTGAATACTAAGAAAATATCTCTAGAAATATTAATCTATTAAGTGAAAATATAAAAATAAGAGTCAACACAAGCCTTCACTATCTTCCACATCAATTAGTGACAATTACACGGTCTCATTCTCTGCTTTCAGGAAAACATCATCACATTTATTTTTTATTTAAATATAATTTATAATGTATGGGTTGTGGTTATTGTTACATATAGTTCATGAAGTTCTTGCTGCATTATTGTGTTCTATGATACCTTGATTAAATCTCAAAGAGAGTCTTATCTTGAATAAGTAAGAAAAGTCACAAAACCTACACCTACCCACCCATCCGTCCCCAGGCCATGGATTTTATTGATGGAAATTTGTCATGAAAGCAACTATATCTTAATTTTCCAGTACCAACTAGTTGATTCTTTATATGCTGCAAAATTCCAGAAGACTGCTATATGGCAGCAACGACAACTCATTATAGGAATCCAGAGTTTGGATCCCAAGTAGTCTTAGTAACAATGCAGCAATGAAACAAACTGATTAAGAAGAAACACACATTGAAACAGTTGGAAATGCCATCCAGTTAAATTTGATCCCTCCTCAAAATAATCCCATACAGATGACCTTTCCTCTCTTCAAATACTAATTTAGAAAAGCTGTTCAACAGCTTTTGAGACCCTCAAATCACACATAACAACAATAAAGATGGATCCATCTTGGATCCAATGCACATCATAGCTGAGATGGAAAAAATCTCAAGATGATTAAATGTTGTAGCAGGACCTGTTGCTGACAGAACCTAATAAAACCATAAATCGTTATAAATAGGCATCTTATTGGAGGTTGCATTGGAAACCTGAACAAGATCAAGGATAATTTTACAGAAAACATCTAATTCTTTCGTCAGATAGAAAAGAAAACTTCGGAGAAAAGCAGGCATCCCTTGAAAAAGATTTTTAACAAAATGAAAAACAATGAACATAATTACTCTTCAGTCATGTAGTTTATAATGTTCTTTTTCTGTCATGTTAAAAACTGTAATTTAATAAGGACTTTTGGAAGATTCTGGGAGCTGCAACCAAAGCTTTCAAGGGATCTTATCTCAGATATCTCCAATCCTCTAAAGTAATGATGCCACATCAAAAGAAATATGTAGACAGAAAAATGGTTTTACCTAATATGAGAGGTCCTCAGAGAAGGGCTGCCAATTTTTTCTAATGAACACAGGAAATATGTTACCCATTCAAATGGTAATTTAGTGTAAGCCAAGTACTGAACAGATATCTGATTTACAAGCAGAGAGAACTTCTTTTGCACTGCTCTGCCTCATGAATATAATGAAAAGCATGGTTCCTGTAGATCCCTCTGAGTGACCATGCTAGCTATTAGAAGGAACCAGAGGTGGGTCTGCAGTGTCACTATTTTCAGTGAACTTCCAACTGTGAGAGTTGCAATTTAATGCAACCCCCTAAAAGCAAGGTCAGAGATGATGGCAATTGCTCTTCAGAATATGGTGCAAGAAATATATAATGCAGTGGTTCTTCATCTCATGTGACCAAATCCACACTTAAAATCTTGGTGCATCAAATATTTTTATTTGGATTTGTGCTTAGTGGAATAAACAGTTTTTAGGTAGAATTGCAATAGTCAAAATTGTGAATATTTATAGATACCCTGAATGAAAATGGAATCCTGCCTTTGTATTTATTAGATTTGCTTGGTCTAGTTGCAAACAGAAGTTACCTTTGATATCATTTGGATTCTTTATAGACATAAAGTTGTTTTACATTATTTCCCTCTTGGCTTCCTATTGCATGTATTAGTGTGTGTTTGTGTATCTTTTTACCCACCATTTGAAATTATGGATGTATATTCTTTCAAAACCAAATCATACAATTGATATACAGACTGTAAATAAAATTCAGAATATTTCTTTATAGCATTGTTTGTCTGGAAGCAAATAGCATGGCTATTTGTGGCTAAAACAGATCATTTTGATTTGTGGCTAAGACAGATCATTTTGCTTCTATTTGCCTGTTAACAACATTTATTTCATTAATCTGTTATTTTAGTTATATGCTGCTGATTCCAGAAGGATTCCATGCAGCTTTTGTTAAATTTATACCACCATTAGTAAGAATGTCTACATTAAATACTGTATGTAACGTATTCAATAATTACTCTCACAAAGATCAGCCCTAAGAGTGTCTTTAAAAAAACCACTTTGGATTCCAATCTAACTAGCCACAGGTACCATAAAAAGAATTTAGCTCTCTGAGATAGTCAAGGCAAGAAGCATAACCGTGAGTGCTAATTCTAGAATCTTTTAAGTCTGAAAGTATTTCTCCCCTCCTCTCTATTTACCCCAACAAACTAGAGTCGATGTCTTCTGAACCACTTATCATAACCCCTCTGTTTCTGAGAGCTGAGATGCCTTTGCATGATGGTTTCAAGCCTGCACTTCTTCCTTCTGTTTCCCAAGGTTATTCCTACATACAATTACAGAAGAGCATGTTGTTTCTTGCATGAAATTTTCTGTTGTATGTGATAATAACATTTGTCCCAGTAACTTGAATATTGTTTTTATATATTTGACTTAAAGCATGCCTGGGCTAGCAAAATTGAAAATTACTGTGGACTGTGAATCTCCACAAACTGATATTAACAAATAATCACCTTATTGCTACTCTACTAATTGAAATAACCTTCCTTGGGCAGGCCAGTAGCATTAGCATATGAAATAAATAAAAAAAAACCAAGTTTCTCCATGAATGAATTCCTTAATCCTAAATTCTGATCCAGAGAAGTCATCCAGGGACCTTTCACCTTTATAATTATAGATTGATATTCTCTGTGTAAATTCTATGGAATACTTTCATGAAAAACATGCTTGAAATGCAAGGTTTAAAAGGAACTTAAGTCAGTTTGTAATCCATGCATAAATTAGAAGACAAATGAACAGATGTGTCTTACAAATGAACCAGGTAACTGAATTAATGAAGTTAATTTGCTAAAGAGTTTGTTCCATGTCTTTGACCATCCTACTGTCACTTTCCAAAATATTGGCCAACTTCCTGTTGAAGATACTGTGCCCTTAAATAAGTACAATGCAAAAGGGTTTCAGATGATGGAAAACCTGGCAATGAATTTGTTAGAGCCCAGTTGTTGGCACATACGTTGTAGCAAGATGTTCATGCTATAACATCTGTCATTTTGAATTTGAGAACAGGTGTGTGCAGCATAAACAGAAGCATGTGTTCATGTCCTGGCCTTCCTGTGCATAGAATATGCCAAGATACCAGTTTTGTTAATAAGTAACTAGTGTGTGTGTGTGTGTGTGTGTGTGTGTGTGTCATGTTGCAAACTGTAGAATACAAGAAAAGAATAGGAATGAAAAAAATGTTTTTATTCTGGTGAGTGATTTTAACTATAATCATGTGGGTGGAAGTATGGTAATATCAGACTAGGACAAGGTGTATTGAAGTGATAAGCTTTATAAGTTCACAAAGTCTTTCTTAGTGTGTAGAAATATGCAATAGGAGATAGAAGAGAAAAGGAAAATTAAAGCAGAAATCTTTATTACTAAATTCATATCAGACTAAGTTATAGATTTCTCAATAGTCAGAACTGAAGTGGAAGCTGAGAAAGTTCATAGAATTCTGATGTCCAAATAAATCTAAATAAAACCATATTAATTTTTTAAAGAGCACATAACTTGATAAAGAGCAGTTGGGAAATGAAAAGACTAGGTGCCTGAAAAAGCTTTTGGTCCCCAGAATTATTGATCATGTCTATATATCAGCCAAAGCATTCATTAAGCCTTATAGAGTTCTGAGATATATTTAATCCATGAAGACTACCTATCAAGACTCTTCATTGTTATATAAATTTATTGTGAATTCATTTAAAGAAAAGCAAATACAATCAGTCATAATATCTAAGTTTACAAAGATTTAATATACAGTTTAACACTACAAGTTGTGAGTGTAAAATTAATTTCATAATAGCAACAGCAATAGCACTTAGACTTATATACTGCTTCATAGTGTTTACAGCCTTCTCTAAGCAGTTTACAAAATCGTCATATTGCGCCCAACAATCTGGATCTTCATTTTACCAACTTCGGAAGGATGGAAGGCTGAGTCGACTTTGAGCCTGTGAGGATCAAACCTCTGGCAGTGAGCAGTGAGTCTGCAGTACTGCATTCTAACCACTGCACCACAGCTCTAAAAAAGACTAAAACAGAAACATCTGGATCATTAAGTCCTAAGAAGCATATGGGGAAACGACTATACATCAAATCACAACTCATCAATCCAGTGTTTTTTTTCTAAAACCATGTGCCAGAACTCATACACATCATACAACCCGCCTTGCCTACCCTACAAGTTCTATCCAAAAACGGTGCCGGAACTCCGTTCTGGGCGTTCTATGAGGAAAAAAAGCCCTGCATCAATCTATTTACAATTTTAAAGTTTATATTAATTAGTATTTATTAATATACTAGATATTAACTAGTTTAAAGCCCATCTCAGAGGGAAACAGGTGATTAAGTAATATGAAAACAACAACAAATAAATAAAAAAAATTGACTAGCGGGGTTTTTTAGGGGATTTTTAAGGATAATTTTAATGATCGGCCTGTTTAAATATTTCTTTTTAATTCGGCTTTTAATTATTGTATTTGTATTGTAGTTTTTATGAGGCTGTTAGCCGCCCTGAGTCCCATGAGGAGAAGGGCGGGGTATAAATTAAATTAATAAATAAAATAAAATAAATAGTGCAGGTTAAAAACTTCTTTGTGATATGATAAATGTATTCATCATGTTTATTTATTCAGTTTATATAGGCGCCTTTCTTAACAAGTGATTCTGGGCAGTGAGCAAAATTTAAATAAAGTAAATGCATTATAAAAAAATTAAACTACAATGAAACTGGGGAACATCATAACCTTTTATGCTCTGTTCTTTTATGGTAGTGCATTTCAATAAACTGTGGCTATAAGCTATCTTTCAGCCTTATTCACCATGTCAGTTCAACATGACCATAATCCATGACAGATTCCCATAGAACAAAAGTAACACCAAGTTGTTGCACGTGCTAACCACCATTTCTATCCACCATTTTTAAATTTGTTCATTCATATCCTCTGCACTTATCCATTTTGGATAAAACACTTTAATATCATGCACCACAAAAGTTTGAAAAGGGTTGATATCAGACAATTACCACATTCCATTTTACATAGTGATTTGGATTTGCATTGAAATGAGAACCAAACTCAATACTTCCCCATCTCTAAGGAGACTAAGCAATTCAACTGTTTTTATTAACCAACCAGCTAAACAAAATACATAATCATAGTAGCCTACATTTTATAAGTACATAACAATAATCTTTGGCTGCCCTATAAAAGTTACATTACAACACTATATGTTTCATGAAATCATTTTGCATGAGCAAACATTTTGGGTTAAAGGGCAAGATAAATTAGATTCTGCATCTTTTTTTCCTTTTGGAAATTATCAATGGAAAAGCAGCCAATTTAACTTCCTTTATAATCAGACATTTTGCTACAAATCTACATCCATTTCTTGTCTAGGCTAGAAAGCTACAGAAACAAGGAAAGGAATGGGAAAATTCTTTTCTTTCCCCCCCTTTCTAGTCCTTTTTTTCCCCTATGGAATATACAATGGTTTCACAAGTTTTATTTCTGCTTATTTCTCCAACCTGCTTCCTTTTCTGCTGTTAGCTGAGATATCTTTACTTGGTCTTAGCCAAACGTGGAAGATCAAACCACTTTTTTCTTGATTTAAATAGGCATGGTCCCGAACAGCAGCGTTTGATAACTCTTGATGGGTACAAGTAATCCTTGACAATTGAGCCCAACATTTCTGTTATAATAATAATAATAATAATAATAATAATAATAATAATAATAATAATAATAATAATAATAATAATAATAATAATAATAATAATAATAATAAAAAAAAAGTTGGAAGGGACCTTGGAAGTCATCTAGTCCAACCCCCTGCTCAGGCAGGAAACCCTATACCATTTCGGACAAATGGCTGTCCAGTTTCTTCTTAAAAACTTCCAGTGTTGGAGCATTCACCGCTTCTGGAGGCAGGTTGTTCCACTGGTTAATTGTTCTAACTGTCAGGAAGTTCTCCTTAGTTCTAGGTTGCTTCTCTCCTTGATTAGTTGCTAAGCAAGACAGTTGTTAAGTAAGTTTTGCCCCATTTTATGACTCTTCTTGCCACAGTTGTTAAGTGACCCATTGCAGTTGTTAAGTTAGTAACCTAGTTGTTAAGTGAATCTGGCTTCCTCATTGGACTTTGTTTGTCAGAAAGTCAGAAAGGTGATCACATTCTCTGGGACACTGGATGGTCATAAATACATGCCAGTTTAATGATTTTAATTAATTGGGATGGATTTTTATAAGCTTGGACATATGTATTGAAAGAAAGCATTAAGATAGCTTTATACTGTATGTATACAATAAGTTTGTAAATGTATGTCCTCTGTTTTTTGGGGGGTGGGGGTTGTTTTTTCCCCTGTTTGTTTGTTTTTTCCTTCTGTAATACTATAAAAGCCCTAATGTAGTTTTGTGTTTGGGGTTCAAAACGAAGAAGGTTTTTTTGTTGTTGTTGTTCTGTTTTCATTTTTATATATAATATGTGAGTATTGCTTAAAGTTAGTAAAATGTCAAAACTAGGGAAAGTGTTTTCTCCTTTTAGGGTTAAAAAAAAGATCAAATCTATATAGAGGACTCTTTTAATATGAATTAGGATAAAGATTAATGAGTGAACAGAAGTACATATTATTCCCCACAGCAATGAGAAGCAGAGATGGTCAAACTGACTCTTTTATCCAAAGATGAGAATATATTTAAGCTAGCTTCTACTTTGAAACTGCTTCCAGATTTTGTGCTTGCAATTAAAAAGAGAATATGAAAACTTGTTTTTGTTTTTGTTAATCAGATAGGTTTATTGTTATAGAAATGGTTTGTACATACTGTTGTGTAAAAGCAAAAAGTTGTGACTGTAATGCTGTATCTTCTACTGTGCTAAAGAGAGTCGGAAGTTGGTGGTTTTTTCTTCTCTCTTCTTTTCTCACACTATCTTTTTTCTTTTCCCTTCCCCTTTTTCTAATCTTCTATTACTTTTTAAATTTCTCTTTGTATTTTATATTTTGATAAAACAATAAAATTATTTTAAATAAATAAATACATGCCCGTTGCCAAGCATCCAACTTTTGATCACGTGACCATGGGGATGCTGCAATGGTTGTACGTGTAAAAAATGGTCATAAGTCACTTCTTGCAGTGCTGTTGTAACTTTGAACAGTGACTAAGTGAATGGTTGTAAATCAAGGATATTCTGTATCTGGATTCTCCTGTACATTTTCCCCAGTTTTATGGATTTGTCATAATTCATGGACTTTTAGGTATGGAATTAAAGCAATGTACCAGCTATTCTCACAAAAGAGTAGATTTGGAAAATCAAAACTTGGAGATTCCGAGAAATGGGAGAGAGAGAGAGAGAGAGAGAGAGAGAGAGAGAGAGAGAGAGAGAGAGAGAGAGAGAGAGAGAGAGAGAGAGAGAGAGAGAGAGAGAGAGAGAGAGAGAGAGAGAGAGAGAGAGAGAGAGAGAGAGAGAGAGA
>NW_015387386.1:671761-681908 GCF_001527695.2 Protobothrops mucrosquamatus
TGGTAAAGATTCAGCATTAAGTCAGTCATGGAAGCTGACAGGAAGATTGTTGCCAGTATTATTTATCAGCCCAATATACTTCAAAGGCTTGTTGTTTTTTTGTAAAAATAAAATAAGTATCACTACCTTGAGCTTCTGAAGGAAAGGCTTATAAGGGTTGTAAGCTGAATGAAGAATGAATGAATGAATATTTTATAGAAATTGCCTGGTATGCTCTGTAACAAAAACAGAACATACCTCTTAAACTAGTTGATGAACCAATGATTAAATTCCTGTATGCGAATGATGTAGGATGTCTTTCAACAAACCTAGTTGGCTTAGGAATCTTAATGAGAGTCATTGCTATTTATTTTGAGGAGAAAACTTTAACATCAAATTATGTTCAGAAACTCCATAGTTACATGTGGCCTTTACGAAAAGTGTTAGGACTGGAAGGAAAAACATAGGTGACAAAAAAGAATTAAAATGTCAGATCCTTTAAATGCCTTGAAAGTGTGTTCTATTCTTTCGAAAGACATGATCTAGTTCTGCAATTGAAAATTTACTAGAATATGCTATCCTGAATAGGCTATCCTGAAATTCCATTCTAACAGGTGCCACTAACCATCTGGCTCCACTCAAGTTTTCAAAGCTAAGGTAATTTCACAAATATTTTATGATTCTCTAATTTCTGTTTTAAGAACTTTGCAAATTGTCTAAATTTATAAGGACAATTTATAGATCCTATGTTGTACAGTATTTTAAGTGCCTCCCAGCATATCAGATCACTGATGTTATCTATTGAGGATATGTTGTTCAAACTAATTTTTTTCATTGGATCTTTGACAAGCCTAAAATTAATTTGAGTCATCCTGGAAAAAGTTGGGAAATAGATGTACCCATTGCTAGGTCTTTTTCTCAATTCTTGATGTCTCTTGAAGTATAGAGTGTTTGAGTAGCTGTTGAAGAATTAATATTGGATATTAATCTTCTGAAAGAAAGGAGTGTGGATAGGGACAAGAGACATTTATTACTGGTTATTTATTTAAACTCATGTGCAAACTGAAGAAGAGTTTTTACCTAAAGTACCAGAGGGGAATTTGATAGCATTCTCATTGATCAATGTATATGTCCATACGTGAGCTAGAAATAGAATGAGTGGCTTATGTGCTATTTCAATGCCAAATGGCATTCTAATCAATTTATATGACTTTGTTGGCAGAGAATTTAGAAGGAAAGATAAAGGATTTATTACCAACTATTACCTTACTCCTAGATCAACTGTGGAAGTTTCCAATAGTTCTTTTGGAAGCATATGTAGCATAGAGCACTACATATTAGTATTAACATGGATTATATTTCTTGTTAAATATCAAGTTGTAGTTTATCCTGTGTGTTTTGTTCCTTTTCCCTTATTTTGATTGTAATATTTCTGTCTGAAAATAAATTGTAACACATTGTTACTACAATTACTACTGCTGCTGCTATTAGACTAGACATGCAAATAATACTCAGATCTGGAATTCTCTTTTGATGTTAGCTTCCAGAAAGAGTAGGACTGAAAATGGAAGAATGATGGGGAAAAGGAAGAGAAAGACAAAGTATGATGAAAGGCTGGGGAGAAGTACCATCTGTTCTAATAGTTGCAGTACTAGCAAGGTATATATATATATATAATTATTTTGGTGGCCAAATACATATAGTATAAGCATCTTATACTATTTAGGAAAACTGATGAGTGAGGATAGCTTAACACACAGGGGTACATTTTCAATCATCACCAGGAACAGACATATACAGTTCTGGGAAGTTGCCTGACATAATAATAGTAATTTTAAAAAATTCAAGTACCTAACTCCCAATATGTCTCTATTTTCTTCTTGACTTGTATCATACAATTTGTAATTGAGAAAGCATTTATGTTGTTGAATAATGCAAACAGATGGAGGGAGAAATTAAGAGGAATTGGCAAGGTAGAGAAGATGAATGTTCAGCTGAGACTTGAAATGAGCTGGAGAGTCAATGAGGCAGAGCTAGGGAAAAGATGTTCCAGATGGTCAGACCTGCACAGGAGAAAGTTTGCAACACAATAATGTTAAGACTGGTGAGATGCAAGGGAGTAATATGGCAGAAGGAAGAACAAGACAAAGCACAGTGCAGGGTATTTCAAGTGGAACAATCTTTCAGTCACAAATGCTTAGCTTTACTGGTCTTTTCCAAAATCCTCTTAGTTAATTCATCAACTAATTTTACTTTTCCATTGCTCTGGGGACAAGCAGACATTTTATGCTCAAACGCCCTTCGCTTCCCTAAACTCTCGTGATAAGAATACTTTATTTGCTATTCCATAGAGAACAAATGCATTTTAAATTTCTTTATGACTGTTCAAAATTTGGTTTTGGGCAGTGGGTCTATCTCAAAAAAATAAGAATAATAACTAATGGCTTACTGGATAAACAAATCTAGTCCCTTTTTTCCATAAGATCAACTTAATACAAGGTCTTCTTTGCTTCTTATCCCACAGAAAGCTGAAAATGTCATATTTGTATTTTAGCTGGCTGTTTATACCAGAGTAGTATTAGTAGTATTAGTATTAGTATTAGTAGTATTAGTAGTAGTAGTAGTAGTAGTAGTAGTAGTATATGCATTCTTGTGTACTCTATAGGTCTAAATTCCCATGGTGAAAGAGTGTATTCTTTTCATTATGACTAGCCACACCCTTAGGACAGTAACCTTGCTGTCCCTGAGCAGAACCTCATATTGGATATTAATGTCTTCTCCAATATAGAAATAGGGTGCAGCCAGCACTACTAGTTCACATATTGTCCTAGGTCAAGGAAAATATCCCTGACCAATAGTATGGCCTTGTCTTGAGCAATAGACTCCTGCATTCTTACAAACAGGATGGGAATATCAGTAGATACAGGAAGTTATTTACTGATTGTATCACCCTGGAGAAAATATATCTATTTGGTAGTTAAGAATCAATACTGGTTGATGGCTTATATTTTATCAATCATATCTCTTTTTGCAAACCCATCTTCACTAGGCCTAAAGGAATGCATTATGGATATGGATGGTTTTTATCAAGGCTAGTTATAATGTCATTATTTGATTAACATCCATTAATGCCTCTTGAGAACACTTAACAATGGTTTCCTCACCATGGTTCCCAGGGAGTTATGATCAAAATAGACTTGTACTTTCTGAACAAATATAAGTTTATGGAAACTTTCCATATAATCTTATCAAAATTCTATTTCAAACTTACATCATCTCTTCCATTTCAGATAATGCTTGAATTGCATATGTTACTGTTGCTATAAGAAGGCAGTTCCTTAGACTTGCCTCTGATGTGTCATTCTGTAGCATGAATTCTTTTTCTGTAATACTTTAGGACAGGGGTCTTAGTTATTATTCTCTCAGTCTTGTCAAAAGCTTGCTGATGACTTTCAGCCACTCCTCCTCATCTTCCTTTATGTCAGTTGGCAATGTTGTTCACAGTGATCTGTTAGACCTTTGCAAAAATTTGCAAGATAGTTAACTATTCCCAGGAGTCTTTGGACTTTTTAAAACATCTATAGGTCACAATGTCTTTCAAATTGTTTCATATTTTCCAGGATCATTTTATAGCTCTTCTGTTGTCAGAAGATGTCCAATGTAAGTCACTTAGCCACACCTGCTCAGGAAAAGAGACAACTTTTATCATTTTCCATTAGGGTTCTATTTCAGTAGCTTCTTCCCCAACAAAGTTATTTTGATGCTTGCAGTTTTTTCACTTTTAATTTAATATATGTTAGAATCAATGCTGGGCTGATATTCGTTCAGCTGCATAGGCAATAAAATTGGCCAAAGAACATTGCTAAAGTCCAAAAGATGTTTGACTCTTTGTGCAATTCAATATGCCAAAATTCATTTTTTTATATCCAAAATCAAGAAAGTCTTGTTTAAGGTTGGTTACATTCAATGTCATTACAATAGTGAACAATGACAGGAACCTTGTCATCTAGAGATTAGGATCTATACATAAGTAACTGTCCAATGATTTTATTCTTTATAACCCAGCTGCTAATCCTGGTTGATTGTGCTTTTAACATCTAACTAGCTAATTTCAGTTTTTACAAAACCACCATTGTCATAACATCTATTTTAAATTTTAGTTTTTTTAAAAAATAAATAAATAAATATCCTTTTCCCAAAAAACATATCCAAAACTCTTGCAGTATTGTCTTTTTGATCCAGGCAATTATATTCACAGGTTTACATAGCATGAATTATATTATGATATTTTCACTGCAACAATTTCATGCCCTTCACTGATTTCTCTGTTCTGCTCCCCTTCACAAGTAAAAGAACTTCTTCCACTGCAGTAATAAATTCCAACCAATAGAGTTTATAGCTTTTTCAGTTGCAGCTTTTAATTCTGCATTTACCCATTATTTTAAGAACAGATTTTTATGAAAAAAATGTACTTGGCAGCATAGAGAAATATAGTATTTTTCCCTGAAGAGAAAGAAGACTATGAGATAGTGGAAGCACATTGCAGGTGACCCCAGAATCCAGTCGATCATTCATCTACATCACTGCAAGCAAGAGATTGGGGTGTATATCTTGTATCTTCCCAGTATAGAGTACATAGTGATCAGTCTTTGGACATTGTCACAACAGTGTTCACCCAAAGCATTTTATTTCGTGCCCAGATGAATTTTCATACTACTGCAATGATTTTGAAAGTGGTTAGGCTCAGCAGTGAATAAAAGGACAATGATTAGACAAATGAAACCCAGATCAAGAAAGTGGCTTATGAAAATACCTCAATCAGCCCCTACCCAATTCACATGAAGATAAAAGAGGAAGGAAAGGAAGTACATTCAGACTTACAAGATTTTGTTATTATATTTGTTCTAATAAAAGTAGTTTTAGGTCCACACAGAATCCGTTTCTTAGTCTGGTCTAACTTATAGGGCTTGCTAGACTTACTATATCCCTTGTCCTATTATTCATATGCAGGACTTCTATCATTTCACTTTTTATGTTGCTTTCCACAATATAAGTAATGTATTCTAAGTATCCTGATCCCAAAATTCTTATGGTGGGACTCTCCTCCGTCCTTTGCAAGTTATCCTTACCTTTTAGCCTATTGATTGGCTAACGTAGTCTTGATAAAAATCTGTTGCTCTACCAATCTCCAGGCAGTGATGAAATGTTACATCAGCTTCATGTAATAGTTCCTGATGAAAGAGTCATTAACCTCTCCAAAATTATAGGAATTTGCCACTGTCCTTAGCACAGATACATATGATGCTGTCCTTTTTTTAAGGCTCCTGCTGTCTCATTAAAAATGAAAGCATTGTATGTTTTATTTTGTTAAAGATATTTAGCATTCCAGCCAAGAGATTTGCCCACTTCTTGCTTGTTTGCTTCAATCAATGATAGAGCAAATTTGTTTTTTCTTTTCCTTTCTCCTAAGGGGATATCTAGATCCAGTTGAACCTTGTCTCTCCACTTTTTTGGTTTCTCAGACTAGAAAGGTCACTGAAAAGTCTAATGCTAATGGGTCAAAGATTGTTCCATAATGGAGACAGAGAGAGAAAGGGAGGGAGGGACAGAGGAAGGAAGGAAGGAAGGAAGGAAGGAAGGAAGGAAGGAAGGAAGGAAGGAAGGAAGAAAGGAAGGAAGGAAGGAAGGAAGGAAGGAAGGAAGGTAGGTAGGTCTGGGTCTCCTTAATAAGCCCCTGACACTGTGATTCTAGCGAATATTCTTTCCATTTTAAAAAGACTAGTTTAAGATAAAAGAAATTATGTACTTCATTTCATTTTATTATGCAATTTAGTTTAGAAGGCTGATTCTGAATTAACTAACTTAACATTCTCTTGACTCTGCAATCTGTGTACACTTTCAGCTAGTTATTATATTTCCAAAGAAGTGCTTCTCCTACTGCTAACATTTAATTCATTCTATCCATTTTCCCTGTGTATATAACTCTTGAAAATATTTCACCTGTTTTCCTATATATATTATACAGTGCCATCTATACTGATACAAAGTGGAACATAAAATAAACAAGCCTGTTAATCCATGCAGGTTTATTCAACAAGAAATGAAGAAATTTTATGCCGCATAGTCATCTTGGTTTCTTCTTTAGTATACTTTTATTTTAATGTGTGTTAAATGTAGCATGTGAGAGAGAATAAATGAGAAATAATAAGAGACAGGACAAGCTTTAGCAAAAGTAGAAATATTCTGGGCATAACATAATGAGTTATGGTCCTCATAAAGTATGTTACGACACTAATCCTAGATCCCAGTTACATTCATTGCCTTTAAAATCCTATTGTAAACAACTGGGAATCACTTGTGGTGAGTTTCTGAATACATTTGTATATGAATTGGTCAGATGCTTAAAAACACATGGATTAATATAAAAAACACAGAGGAATGGTTGAGTGTTTCTAAAGACTGGAACTCCAAGGTAAAATACAGAGCCTAGGACTAGAGATGTTTGATAAATGATGTGTATGTGTGTGTGTATGTGTATGTATGTATATGTATATGTATATGTAGGTATTTGAGTTGTAAAAGTTTCAGAAACCTACATTTTCCAAGAAACAAATAGGGGAAATATTATTTTCCCTATTTCTAATCTCAAAATTAAATTTCAAAAGTTCATCAGCCCCATTCAATTAGCATGAAGTATGGGAAGAGGGAACTTACTGTCATACCTATTTTTTTTATTTGCATACTTGTTATTATTCCCTATAATTCCCCATGCATTGAAAGATAAATTGCTCTAGGGAAGGATGATGTCAATGATTCTGAATCCGTATTTTCTAAATTGTGTAGGAAATTGCACCACTAGAATAGTGTAGTTATTAAAACACCTGCTGGGCTCATGCTACAGCTAGGATGTGCATTATTAGAATGTATGGCAGTTCCTGGTTCCTGGTGATTTCTCAGTAAACAAATTTCATGTGGCCCATCAACAAGTGACTTCAATAAGATCCACTGCAATGTTTTCAGCACTAAAAGTAGGAAGTAAACCAAACTTTATGTTATCAAACTCCAACTTTTACTTCCTTATGGTGTCAAAGTGAAAATTACAAACTGTGTGATCTGATCTTTATATCGGACTTGTTTACAATGGTGATGGGTGCATCATTGAAACACATGAAGTGCCAGATTGAGAATTCTTCCTGCACAAAATTTGTGTTGTTTGTAAGAGTTGACACTAACGTGATAATACTTAATCAATCAATCAAGGGTGAATGTAGAGCATTAACATAAAATGCATTTATGGTGATTAATATTTGTTTGAAATTAAAATTATAAAAGGCATAATTTTCATAATTATAAAACAATATTTTTATATCACCATTAGAAATGAATCAGGATAAATTAATACATATAGGTACTCCTTGACTTACGACCACAATTGAGCCAAAATGTCTGTTGCTAAGTGAAACATTTGTTAAGTGAATTTTGCCCCACTTTACAATTGTCCTTGCCACAGTTGTTAAGTGACTCATTGCGGTTGTCAAGTTAGCAACATGGTTGTTACGTGAATCTGGCTTCCCCATTGACTTTGCTCGTCAGAAGGACGTAAAAGATGTTTGCATGATTCCAGGATATTGCATCTTTCATAAATATGAGTCAGTTGTCAAGCAGCTGAATTTTGTTCACATGACCATGGAGATATTGCAATGCTTGCAAGTATGAAAAACGGTCATAAATCACCTTTGTCACCTTAAACTGTTGTAGGTCAAGGACTACCTGTATATCACAGTTCATGCTGTGGTAATTCAATGTCACATTTACTTCTAAATACATGCTGAAATTCTGCTCTCGCCTACCTAATAATCTAAGTTCTGAGAGAGGAGGTGGGATGCTTACACAAAATGAGCCTTATTTGTCTTGGTCCTTGCATTCATTCCTGCAGATGAAGCTCTCCAAACTTGATCCAAATCAGAATTCTACTTTTCTATGAGGGCTTGATTCCTCCTGAACCATTTCCCCAAAACTGCAATTTTTAATGTGACAGAAAGAGATAATTATTTAATTACATGGGGTATAATTCTATTTGCTGCATTCATTTGTTTAAACTTAAATCAAAAGGCTTTTTTGTCACAGCATCATAAAATCTTCCTCTACGTAATTTGTAGCAACCTTCCGTCCCAAAAATATTTAGTACCCTGTGCTAAATAGTATTTTGTGATATTCGCAACTAAATTCAGTTTCCATTGCTTTGACAGCGTTCCCATTTCATCCCTTCACTTTACAGGGATGCACAACCTCAGGGTCCAGTTAGTTCTGACTGGTAAAGTTTAGGATCCACTCCATGGAGTTCCTCAGAAAATTACAACAGAATTTTTAGCATGGCAGAAGATAAACCATTATTAAATACCTAGAGAGTTGTTGTATTAGGTGTATCTCATGCATTTCATTTAATTTTAATTACATAGAAATTAAATAAAAATGAATTAATTTGGATTTTGCCTTGGCTTGCCCTTTTATGGAGAATGTCCCATAGACGTCTAGCTCAAGGCCAAATGTAATTCTCAGGTTGAAAAAGACTGTTTTTTCTGAGAAATCAAATGCTTTTATTATTTTGTTTAAATCTACCCAATAAGGGTAGAAAAAGCTAGGGTGGTGCAGTGGTTAGAATGCAGTATTGAAGGCTGACTCTACCCATCTGCAAGGAGTTCATTCCTCCCTGACTCAAGGTTGATTCAGCCTTCCATCTTTCCAAGGTTGGTAAAATGAGGACCCATTTTATTCGGAGCAATATGCTGACTGTAAACCACTTAGACAGGGCTATTGCTATTACTATAAGAGTATTGCATTAATGTAGATAATGACTACTTTTGTTTGCATTTTGTTTTTCAAAATCTATTGATCTATTGATAGTATTACTAAGTAGAATTGTTAAATAGAATAATCAAGGATGAATAATTCTGATTTAGGAGTTTTTTAAAAAATTAATGGGCAAATATTCCCATAGAAAATTACAACAATCTTTTAAAGTTAATTATATTCTTCGCTTATAAAATGCTCTACTTATGCAACTTCAGAATAAAACAGGATCCATAGTCCCCCAAATCCTTTTGCTTATTAAAGTTTTAAAAAGCAATAAGATTTTGTATTTTTTATTCCTGGTGATAAGGAGGATAAAGATATTTCTCCTGGGGCTACTGCATACTCTACCCAATTTTATAGCCACACATTTTATGATAAGGTCTGTCATGAAACTGAAACTTCAATATCAATTTCCTTGATTATAAGTCTTGTCACTCAGCAAATGGCTATCCAATGCCTCTCCATCTACTTCTGATTTCCTGAACTTCAGAATGGTACATTAAGTGCCATTTAGCATGGACAGCTGCAGTATGCCATTTATCAGCCTATTAGACACACCTTGTCTTGCTAATGGGAGCAAATGTATAATAACAAAAGTCTGGCGTTGAGGGTTTCCTTTCCTTGCTGGAGAAGGATAATTCAGTAATTATACAGCATGCCTCATTTAGTAGCCTGGCCAAAGAACAGGAAATGGGCTCTTCAGAAGATTTCAGAGGATCTGAATTAAATACCTGCTGTTCTCCTGATTTTTAAAATCTTAGTGAGCTACATATACGTATGCTCTATCCTCCTACCTTTACAATTACACCAAATAACAACTTGCTGTTGGAAAATTCTAACTAGAGGAGATTCAATGAAAGATTTCAGTGATCCATCTGGAGGTGATCACCGGACATGGCTCAAAAAAAAATCTAGGTAGTAGTCATGATGATGGGATTGAAGTCCCTCCATTTTATAAATGTGGCATTTATTGAGACCTATGTCTCTGGAAAACATAAACTACTAGATTGGACCTATGAAGTGACCAATTTCAAATATTAGTTGTATCAACTCTTTTATCCTAGTCCTTCACCTTCTGCTACTTAGGGACACAATACAATTATATCTATTAAACATCAGTCACTCATGCTCTTGTCACCTCCCGCCTGGACTACTGTAATGCTCTCTACATGGGGCTCCCTTTGAGGAGCACCCGGAGGCTTCAAATGGTCCAAAATGCGGCCGCGCGGGCGGTGTTGGGAGGGACTCGTCGCTCCCATGTGACACCGCTGCTGCACGAGCTGCATTGGTTACCAGTGGCCTTCCGGGTGCGCTT
>NW_015387386.1:683765-696893 GCF_001527695.2 Protobothrops mucrosquamatus
CTCCCTTTTAAGAATTGTGCATTATCCACCTCAAACTGAAGCAAATCATGGTATAATTTTGGCAGCCATAGTCAGAGGGGGCTCTTTGATCACAGAATATGGATTTCAGTTCAGTATTGTGTATGGCTGTGAGCTCTTCCAATGCTGTTGCAAATAATTGTTAAATGGTTGTTAAGTGAATCTGGTTTCCCCCATTAACGTTGCTTGTCAGAAGGTTGCAAAAGGCGATCACATGACCCTGGAACAATGTGAACATCATAAATATGAATCAGTTGCCAAACATCGAAATGTAAATGACATGACCCTGGGGATGCTGCAACGGTCATAAGTGTGAAAAATGGTCATAAGTCAAGGACTACCTGTACTTTATCACTTTTTTCCATTTGTAACAATGAAAATACATCCTGCATATCAGATATTTACATTACGATTCATAACAGTAGCAAAATTGCAGTTATGAAGTAGCAACGAAAATAATTTTATGGTTGGGGGTCACCACAACATGAGGAACTGTATTAAAGGGTCGCAGCATTAGGAAGGTTGAGAACCACTGATATAGATGAAGAAGTGGGATGGATAATTTTTGTTAATTTTTTGAGGAAGAGGAGAATTTCTTCTTGGAGAACAACAATTATTCAAGGTTAAGACTTTATGTTAATGGTGATAACTGAACTCAAAGAAGTAGTGCAAGATCTGAAGACACCTGGCCCATAGAATCTCCAAGAGTTGGATACGACTGAATGGATAATATCATCGTCATTAAAATATTGCTAGAAAAGCTTAAAAGGACAAGTTCTCTCCTGGTATCATTCCTTTAGATATAATGGAAGCATGGAAAACCTGAGCAGTTATAAATCCCTGGAGAGAATACTGTTTAGTGAATGATAGGGCACTCATACATATTCCTTGATCACCTTGTTATTCATTCAGGGCAAGAGTGTCCACATTCTACACATGAACATTTTCTCCAAAACTTTGTTCTCCAACATAAATTTTAAATCTGAAAACAAATGAATGCGAATAAGAGAATTTCTCTAAGTTGCTAGCTCCACAGTTCTGTTCCTTCCAGGTGAGAGGCTTCACATTTCTGAAACACTGTAAAACTAAGTGCTATTATTTCAATTATTCATTATGTGAGGCATGAGAATAATAAAAATAACACTTATCTTTTGAAATGACTAGTTCAAAGTGATTGTTTTTAAAATATTCAAAAAGTAACACAAGTGAGTAATATTTCTACTTTTTTCCCTTTATGAAGTGTAGCTGGCACAGTTTCACGCAGCAAAGCTTTTTTAGCTACCAAGAGCGATAAAAGCAAAATGGCAACGTTGCAAGTAAAATTATAGTTAATTCACCATGGCAAGAAATATCTCATAATCATTTGTTTCATCTTTCTACAATAATAGCTCATAATTGTTAAAGACTTTGGATTCATTGCAGAGGCTTTCCTTTACAGATGGGGCACTGAATAGTTGAAGATTGTGACTTGTATGGCCTGGCCATATATTGTTGTGTATTTAATCCTATGGATGTAGCCCAATTTGTTTGGTCTGAGTTTCACATCAAAATGTGAAGAGACTCAAGATTTTAGAAGGAGATGAGTTCTGCAGGACTTAAACTGAACACATTCCATCTTTGAGCTCATCTGAATTTGCAACTGAAATCAGAACCTCCTGACAATGAGAAATACCTCTTAATAATAATAATAATAATAATAATAATAATAATAATAATAATAATAATAATAATAATAATAATAATAAAGTTGGAAGGGACCTTGGAGGTCATCGAGTCCAACTCCCTGCTCACGCAGGAATCCTACACCATTTCAGACAAATGGCTGTCCATTCTCTTCTTAAAAACTTCCAGTGTTGGAGCATTCACCGCTTCTGGAGGCAGGTTGTTCCATTGGTTAATTGTTCTAACTGTCAGGAAGTTTCTGCTTAGTTCTAGTTTGCTTCTCTCCTTGATCAGTTTCCACCCGTTGCTTCTCGTCCTGCTTTCAGGTCCTTTGGAAAATAGCTTGACTCCCTCTTCTTTGTGGTAGCCCCTGAGATATTGGAACACTGCTATCATGTCCCCCCTCGTCCTTCTCTTCGTTAAACTAGACATACCCAATTCCAGCAACCGTTCCTTATATGTTTTAGCCTCCAGTCCCCTAATCATCTTTGTTGCTCTTCTCTGTACTCTTTCCAAAGTCTCAACATCTTTTTTACATCATGGTGACCAAAACTGGATGCAGTATTCCAAGTGTGGCCTTAATAATTTAAGTTACAATTTAAGTTAACAGATGCATTTGGTACATTTGGAGAAAGGCTTTTGGAGGAGTTGGAGGCGGCGGCAGTGTACTCCAGGGGTGAAAAGGAGCCAGGCCCCTTTAAAGAAAATGTGGAAGAGACAGGATCAGAAAAAGGAAAGGAGGCAAGGTTGTAATGCAGGAATATAAGCTAATTTGAGGGCTAATCCACATGGAGCTCCCTTTCCATCTGTCCTGTTTGCCATCATTCGCTCCCTAGAGACTAAAATGGATGTTCTAAAACTTGAGCTGGCCACAAACAAGGAAGTGTATATTGGAGGAGGTGACCTTTTGAGAGCTGTATACAACGAAATTTCATTTTCATGTATGCCGATTGGTGTACATTCAAAGTGACAATAACGTTGTTGTTGTTGTTGTTATTGTTATTATTATCTTAAAATTTAATTTGAATTAAACTTCAGATTTCTGACCTAATTTTTGCACTTAGTACTTATTTAATCAACTAGATCAACTTTTCAAGGAACTGACAAAACTACAACATTAGAACACATGGATATGGACCAGGATAAAATTAGGCAGTGCTTTTTTTGTAAAGAAAAAAAAAAAAAAAAAAAGGTGCCGGAACTCACACATGTCATACAACCCGCCTTGCCTATCCTACAAGATTCCATCCAAAAAAGATGCCAGAACTCCGTTCTGGGCATTCTATGACAACAAAAAAAAAAGCCCTGGAATTAGGAGCAATTGACAATGAAATTAATAGGGAAAATCCTGTCTCATTCTAGTTAATTTCTTTTCTAGTAGTTTCAAGAGCAAAGTGATCCTTTTTCTGCTTTTCCCCTCATCTTCAATTTCTACAGTTTATGTTTGCATTGTGCTAAAGTAGTACAGAAATAGAAAGTGCTGAACTTGCTACACCGTTGCCCTACTTCCATCACAAATACAAGACAGTGAAAGGAAAAGATACTTTCCTACTCCCAAACCTGCCACAAAATGGCACTGAGGCTACTCCGTGGAAGTGATCTTTTTTTTTCTAAGCAGTAAAACAAGTAGCTGTATTTCCCTCCTGCCCATTAGTTTTCCAGCCTCACTTACAAAGACTAAAAACACATCCGTACCACAGCAAAAATGCCTTATTATGACAATTAGGGTAAAAGTTCTTGGAAGCTACATTGGATTAGATAGTTTGATGTAAGACCACCAGGGAATTCCAAAATGATATATTGGACTGGGAATGAACAACATTGCCCATTAGTCTCCAGAAGTTGAACTTGATGTGCTACTCCAATTGAACAATACTATTTCCAGTTAGATTCATTCATTCATTCATTCATTCATTCATTGAATTTTATGTAACCCATCCCATTTTCTCTTTTGATAATGTACAGAAAATTGCATTTATTTTTGTGAGCAATTGTAGAAATTTCCATAAACACATTCACTTTGTGTACAATTATTTCTATTTTAGGATCCCTAAACTTATTAGATGGGTGGCTAATTTATGCAACTATCAGTTGCTACAGAACTTGTGGGCAACAAGTAGAACTAAAGTTTGATGCAAAGTGAAATAAATAGTTGGATGCTGGAAACAGATTAGAGAGATCAAAACAAAAACTGACTACTTACTGCAAACTGTGTGATGACATCTGTTAAGAATTTGGGAAATCAAAAGTTAATTACTGAAGAGGAGGAGCCATACTTAGGGAACTAGAGACATAGAGAAAAGCTAAGAATCAAGGAGGATAAAAAAGAATGTGAGAAAATTTAAAAATGGGATGAGCAGTATGTGCATGTAGAGAAAAGTAAAGGAGGAAAGAGAGATGCAGAGCAGCTGTTTAGCTAAGAAATGACACAGAGCAGTAAAGAAGAAGAGGTTAAAGAGGAAACTAAATCAAGTAAATTAAAATGAAAAATGATAACAAGTGAAAACCCTGGGGTGTCATTCTCTGTCTGCAAGGGGGGGGGGAAAGGCAATTTACGATTAAGCCAGGAAAGATAAATTGGAGAGATTTCTCTTACCAACAAGATTCCATTGTCCACAATCAAGAGAACAGGAGCAAAAGAAAGGCAAACCCCCCAAGACTTTCAGTTTATTACTTACTTACTTACTTACTTACTTACTTACTTACTTACTTACTTACTTACTTACTTACTTACCCACCCATTTCACCAAAGGGAACCCTGGGCAATGATGGGAAAGAATGACTGGCCAATGAATGAAGCATACAGCCAATGAATGAAGCATACCATGGACTACAAGAGTCAAGATCAGCAGCGAGTCTGGTCAGGGCCAAAGGCCATGTTCAAATAACTGAAGGAGCAGGTGGTGAGTATCAGAGAGAGAAGAGTTTGGGCTTAGCCATAGGAAGGTGTTGACTATCATCTTTAAAGCGCTCCATGGCATCGGACCCGGATATCTTCGAGACCGCCTCCTGCCGCAGAGTACCTCCCATCGACCGGTACGCTCCCATAGAGTGGGTCTCCTCAGGGTGCCGTCAGCCAGACAGTGCCGGCTGGCGACCCCAAGGGGGAGGGCCTTCTCTGTGGGAGCTCCCACCCTCTGGANTTATTCCAGCTTGCAGGACTGGCCTAGGGTAATTTTTAGGGGGGTTTTAATTATATTTTAAAATTCGACAAATATTTAAATATTCCTTTTAATTAATTTTAAATTTGTATTGTTTTGTATGTATTTTAAATAGATTGTCAGCCGCCCTGAGTCCTACGGGAGAAGGGCGGGATATAAATCCAAAAAATAATAATAATAAAAAAAAGTGATCAGCTTCTTTTACATGTACTGTTTTTAATAACTATTGGGCCTTTAAGACTGCAGCAGGGGGATTGGCTTCAAAGGCATCTCTGGAAACTGAATGCTGGTGCTACAACACAAACCGGAGCTTTAAAGATAAGCCATTGCATTTCTAATAGGTTTTTCCTCTCTTTTCCATGTCAATACTAAAAGGTGGTTTCTTGGTTAGGCAGTTGTTTTGCAAAGTGGTTTGAATAATATTAAAAAGAAAACTGTTTACTGTTCACAAGCAATTTCCCCGGGGCTGAAAAGGAATTGTTTTTCTGAAGTCCTCTGGGGACACAGAAATCATATTCGTGGCAGATTTTGTTTAGAGAGAGAATGGCATTATGTATGGGGAGAAACATGTGAGAAAACCAGCTTTTGAATTCAGGAAGAGACTCTGCTGTAAGAGTGGCCACCTTTAAAATTTTAAAATGATCATAAGGATTATTTTATAAAATGAGTCATAAGATGGGCACCAACAAAATATCTAATTATACTTCCACCAGAGCACTAATCTGCAGTGTCTTATCTTTTATTTTCAAATATTTCCTCCGGCTTATATGCAGGACCCACAAAAATTATTGGAAGCAACATTTATGTTTGCGATTGAAATTATTGAAAAGAAGATGCTACCAGAAATTCCTACTTAGTTCAATTTGGTTGAAGTTCATTAAAGTCTCTACCTAATATTGGTTTCTTATTTGATTAACTGTGACCTCCTATCCTCAATTCAGTGACTGATTCATAGCCTAGTTGGTAGGGAAGGTGATCTATTGAGCAGACAATCCTTAAAACACTTAAGAAAGCAGACTGGGACTAAGTTACTGGAATATTATTGAAGTGAAATGAACTTTAAAAGATTAATGTGCACTTTCCCTGCCTCTAATAGTTTCCTAATTGCAGTCACATTGTGTGTGCCAGCACCTCTTCTGAATCTCTGAAAACAAAATAGAAAATGCAAAGACATTTTTTAATCATTTAGCACAAAGGCCAAAATTATAAACAGCTAATATTAATGTCAAAGTACCAAAATTGATTTGCTTAAAGGGCAAAAAGTGTCATAGATTCAGCAAAGCAAATGTTGTAAGATTTGGTGATTAAAAGCAAGGATCACTAAAGAACTTTAAGAATAGTAGATTTAAAAAGCCAATCAGGGAGTATCTCAAATAATCTCTGCAGAATAGAGAACTGATGCTATAAAACTGGACTTATCTTGGAAAAGGGAAGATGTGGAAAGTTATTACATGGGATACAGAGAACTAGGTAATGTGATTTAGAGCTGTCCGCCAGATCTTAGCCTCTTTTTCTACTATCCCTTGTTTTAAAATAGGTCTTTGATATTTTCCCATGGCTTACTTCAGATCAGATCTTCCACAGCTAGGACCAAACACAGTACAAGATATGTATTTAACTAACTCTGAGATGACATTTGCTGGCTAAATTTGAGACTGCAACGTGCTATTCATTAAGAGAGACTTGTTGACAGCCTTGAAAACAGATAAGATATAAAGCAACCTTGAAGCACCATCTCCAAGAAACTCAGCTCAGCTCCTTACATGGTGGACTTTCTGATTGTGAGTTGTTGTTGTTTTTTTAGTTTAATGCACTACAATGGAAGAAGAACAGGAATGGATTTTTTTCTACAGAGGAAGTACAGGAACAAATTCTTTATATGTTAAAAGCAATTATCCAAACTCTTCAAACTCAAACTATGACTTCAACCAAAGAATCATCTATACAGAATTCTATAGAGAAAGTGAAACAACAACCAAATGCTATGACAGAAGACTTAGATACTCAACAAATACAGACAGTGGAAAACACAAAAAAGAAACTGATAATAGAGAACAAGGAAAGGACTTTTCTTATAAACCAGAAGGAATTTGAAGATAAAAAAGAAAAACAGATGAAAGAGATGATAAATACTTCGGGACAACTGCATCGAATTGGAAAAACAAAGAGACGACCTGCTAAACCAGCTAGCCCTCTTAAGAAAACAGCAACTGAATGCCCTTATCAATATCAAACAATAGCCACAATAATACAAGGAGATCTTTTTGATTATTTAAAAGCAAAGATATGAAAGATGATTTGGCAGAGGAAAAAAGCTAGAATAAGACTGAAAGAGATTGGAGTTTTGATTTATACATGAGATCCAAAATAGAATATATCTAAATGGATAGAATATGTATTCTGAATATAAGATATTGTAATGATTTGAGTTAAAAAAAAATTGGTTTTATAAAATCTAGAATTATAAATATTGAAATAAGAATATTATATTGTTTTATTAGCTTGTTAAGATATATGGTAGAATTTATATATAAGGTCTGTATTTTAAATATTAGATTGTATGAGGAATTGTGATAAAGGAATTGTGCTTAATTAAAATTTGAAAAGAATAAATAAATATTAAACGTCAAATTAAAATATTAAGGGAAAATTAACCACCAGGTCACTGATTTACTAAAAGTTTGAATGTTTACAGATAACTAAGATTTGAGTTTAAGATATTGTTATGAGTTGAGACATAGGTTAAGTAAAACTTAGAAGTATAAATACTAATACTTAAATTTGTATATTGGTTTGTGGTACAAATGCTGATGGTTTATTTATTTTCTCTCTCTTTTTCTGGAAAGGAAGGAAGGAAGGAAGTAGAAGGAAGAAAAGAAAAAAATTATTAGCCCTAAATATGAGATAGGAGACTGAGAAATTGGGATCATTTAAAATCTGGAAATGATAAAGATTAAAAGTTAAATTTAAATATCAATAGTAAATTAAAGTTAAGAAAAACTTATTAGGTTATTGTCTAAAAGATGGAATGTCAAATTAATTAAGATATGTATAGGCTGAAGATTATTGATGAATACTAGAAAGGTATTTTTTGTTTGATTGATAGAATAAGAACTGTATTGATCTGAATATGACAGTAGATTTTATGGGGAAAAGAGAGGGATAGTTGTTGTAATACTTTGAGATTTGTACTGATGATATTTAAATGTAATGGAATTACTGTGATCAACCGCCACGCTACTTTTCAAATATGTAAATGTAATATTGGAAAATTAATAAAAAACTTGGGGAAAAAAGATATATTTTACTTTGTGCTATCTTTAAAAAGGATAATTGATGCTGAATAAACTACAGGTAGTCCTTGACTTACAACAAAATTCACTTAACAACTGTTTCACTTAGCAATATAAATTTTGAGCTCAATTATGGTCATAAGATGAGGACTACCTTATAGAATGCTTATATCCCCGATAGTCAACAGGTTGAACAATCCCATAATTGATGTTTACAAATGCTATCAAGGTGTTTCTGAATAGACAAACTGAATCCACTGAGTTATGAACGTCTAGGCAATTTTGGTTCAACACATCAAAGGAGGATCAATTTGCAGAAACAATGCTTGGAGCAGAGGAGATAAAAAGCAGTATATACCGAAACTCTATATGCATTGAACATACAGCTGCATTGAAACTGGATTGCTGAATTAGGAATGCACTGAATCGCCTCTATCACAATGCCATTTAAAAGAAGTCTGTCTATATCAGTCTGAATTTGGTTTGAGGTTAGAGTCCTACTATCAGATCCCAACATATCCTCGTTTTTCTTTTTCACACTTTTTTATTTTTATTTTTGCAAAGAACATAAAAACTAATACAAACTAATAGAAAGTGGAAAGAACAAACAAATAAAGAAAAAAAGCACATATAAAAAGTAATAAAAAGAAATGGAAAGAAGACACTTCCAATTTATCACTTACTCTATGATTAAAATAATTATTTTTTCTATTATCAGTTTTTTTCTAATTGTCAAAACCACAGGTCATATGTGCATTTTTTTTCTGTTCCATGAAAAAAGTCTATAAGGGGCTTCTAGCCAGTAATAAATGTAGCTGATTTTTTTTTCTGGTCAAGGAAGTTAATTTAGCCATCTCTGAAAGTGCCATCAACTTCACCAACCAATATCATTGTGGGACATTTTGAACTTTTCCATATTTGAGCATATAACAGTCTTGCTGCAGTTATCATATATGAAAGCAAAGTTTTATGACTTTTCTCTAGTTGTTTGTTCATTAGTACCAAAAGATGACATGGGTAGATATTGGAAGCAATGCCACGGCTATCAGAAACTAGAAGTTATTTTTTTTTTCAGAAAGAGTACCTGATTACAAAAAAATAAATAAATTAAGATAGTGCTGTGTCCTCAAAACTTCTCATCTTGCCAAGAATTAAAGTATAATATTACCATGGCCTGGTTCACTCTGATTTCATTCTGATTGCATTGTTGAAGTGTTTGCTTTTGCTTTAATATGTATATTTGCATTGCTTTCAGGTTAAATAGAGCTGTTTGGTCCCAAGGCAAATATTTCAGATGGGGCTTCCCAGTCCCAATCTCAAATGCAGTCTGTAGCATTTGAAGATGGGAGATACAATGGAGGAGAACAGCACTTTCTTGCTTCCATTATGATGGGTCCCAGAAGGGGCTTAGGACAGGGGTGTCAAACTGCTGGCCCGTGGGCTGGATGCATCATGCCAAAACCATGCCCACCCCATTGCCGGCAATGGAAAAAAAGTCATGATACATCACAAAACATCATGTGACATTGAGAGTTTGACACCCCTGGCTTAGGAGAAGAGCAAGTGTGACTAGCAGAAAGTACCAGGAGAGCAGTTTCAGGACTTGTAAGAAATCCATTTTCATTTGCTTCCAGGAGGAAGAGGAAGTTGCTAAGTGAGCAATACTGTTGGCTGAATTGTTATTATGTTGTTATTTATTACCTTTATTTGCCGTCCATCTTGTTTCAAATGACTTTGAGTGGCTTACATATAATAAGCATTAAAAACATGAACATTATTGGATATAAAATGGCAAAGCAGACAAGATAAAATCATTAATGTAAGATGGAGAAAGAGGGAGTCAGATACATGGGAAGGGGACAAGGTGGGATTAGCCATTAATTAATAAATCAGCTCCAGCCTGGAGCTCCCCATTGGGACCCCGGACCATCTGACAGAAGCAGGTTTTAAGGTTCTTTCATTTCATTTCATTTCATTTTATTAAATTTATACCCCGCCCTTCTCCCGGAGGACTCAGGGCGGCTTACAGCCAGTTTAAAAACAATAACACAATACCATACAAATTTAAAATGATTAAAAATAAATATTTGAATAGGCCGCTTCTACTAAAATTTTGTTAAAACCAATTAAAATACCCCTAGGCCAGTCCTGCCCGCTGAAATAACCAAGTCTTGAGGGCGCGGCGGAAGGAGGGGAGATCCGGAATCCCCCGGATCTCTGGGGGCAGCTCGTTCCAGAGGGTGGGTGCTCCGACAGAGAAGGCTCTCCCCCTGGGGGTCGCCAGCCGACACTGTCTGGTTGACGGCACCCTGAGGAGGGCCTCTCTGTGGGAGCGTATCGGCCGGTGGGAGGTAATCTGTGGCAGAAGGATTTTCTTATGAAAATCCAGAAGGATGGGAGCCACCTCAGGAGATAAGGTATTCCAAAGGAGAGGAGCTTTGGCAACAAAAGGCAATGCAGAGGACTCTCTCCTTCCTTTTATACTACTGCTTTTCTATGGCTGCCATTGGTCCCTATATAACTAAATTCATTCAGGTTATGGGTCAAGGGTGAGAGTAGGGTTGTAGGTCACAAAACTACCATGCTTCTTGTATTCACAATTTCTCTCTCCCTCCTCATTATTTACCATGAACTAACTCCAAGTCCCCCTTGCAGATCATCCGACGAAAAAGTAGAAGATAAATATTAAAAATGGTAGATGTAGATTGACATAAATCAACCAGTGCCTTGTTGTGTCATAAAGAAGTTTAACATTGTTTTCAGATGTTATCTACCAATATGCAATTGTGCTGCTAGTGATTTGCAGCTAACGTCAGCATCCTAATAACAATTATTAGCACGAAGTTCCAATTAAGGGAAAGTTGTATTCTTGAAAAACATTATTTTTTCAAAATGCTGTTTTTTTGTTTTTTGTTTTTTGCTTTTATAAAAAAAATAATAGGCTGATTCTTTGCCAGACAACTCTTTGGGGGAATTTGCTAGGGAATTTTTCTATAGGGAAATGGCTGGGGAATTGGCCTTTATCAAACAAACCACCACAGAGTCTTATTTTGCCAAATCATTGCCTACCTTACCTTGAAAGTTTCCTCATTCAAATTAGCAGACATTTCTGAAGATGTTAGGTAACCTTACACATGCTATCTGAAAATAATGGGAGATAAGAAGGGGATTGGGTGTGCTGGGGGTAATGAAGCATAGCTTCAGTATTGCATTTTCCTAACCTATTTAAGTAGATTGTCTTTCTCTAATTATATTTTCTCCCTGGAGATGGGGTAGGGGCTTGGAGAGAAAGATAAAATCCTCAGAATTTTTGATACCACAAAACCAGGGTTTCTTACTCCATTTTCAGTATTTTAAAAATAACTGTGCAATCTTAGAGTGACATCCCGCAGAGATGCTAAATTTAAAGATGTGTTAGCACGTCTTTTACTTTGTTTAGCTTGGGTTAGTGTTAAAGTCTAAATGGGGAAGAATATATTTGGCAAACACAGACTTCATCTGCAAAAATCTCTTTTCTTCATTTCTTGAATTTTTAAGAGTGCTGCTCAAAAGGGGTCAATAAAGTTCTTATCAATATCCCAAATGCCATTTTTATTTCTTACCATTGGCACTAGCATTGTTCCTTTAGTGTAATATTATGAGAGAAGAAGACGGTTTACAGTGTTAGAAATGATTCCTTACAAGGAAGACAGCCTTCTGGTGTCCTGGGACGACCTTTTTTGGGGAATCTCCACCCACTGATATTTTTCTATTTAACTGCATTCTAGTCCTCTCTCAATCAAAACAGCATATTTCTCACATTCCAAAGTATGTATCTTTTAAAACCTTCAATTCATTGTTTCCTTAAATAATAAAAGAATCATATTTAATAGCTATATCTTGAAATGCAAAATCAAGCCTGTAGAAATCCAATGGATCACTTCCAACTATCTTCCTTGCATCTAAAAACTTCCTTTCAACTACCACTGCTATTTTTTTCACTGTTTCTCAGCTCTTACTGTTAAAAAAATCCTCTGGCTGTTTAACCCAAACCTCTTTTTTCCAAAATAATAACAGTAACAACAACAACAACAATAACAAAATAATATTTCACTCCACGGGTTTCAACAAGGAATATATCTGCCTTATCTTGCATGTGAAAACTTTCCAAATATTTGTATTTGTAACTCTTGTATTATGTCTAAAACATCATATTTACAGCTCCCCCGCTCATTTTTATCCATTTAACACTGGGAATTCTGAGGATTGTAGTTCTAACACATCTGTTGTACAAATGGTAAGGAAGGTTGTGCTAAGTCATCACTTCCTATATTAGAGCTATAAATAAAAAGTCTCACAATAAAGCCCATGAGTTTTGTTGTAGTTGCTGTTGTTAAGACCCTGTAGAAATCAGAGTTTAAAACTTGAAAGCAGTCAACTAACAGATTTGGCAAGCAGCCCCAATAGCTTGATGGAAAAGTTCAGAATAAGACAATTTTATACCTTCAAATGACCCAATGGGCCTAAGCAAATAAGACTTCTATTCTGCATGTTAATTCCATTCAGCAATTATTTATGACATGAAATAGTAAATTGAATTAACCATCCTTTATAAAATATCCTGGGAATGAATGGATTAAATTAATTAATAAATAGGAGGATTTTAATGGCTTACTTCACCAGGGAAGGAGTTTTAAATTCTGATCCAAGATGTTGTGGAGCTGTTCACATCTGGCAAATTTTGAGCACTGAGGGATTTGTGGTGGCATATTGATGCACAGGTTTTATACTTTCAACGGATGCATTCATCTTCATTATTTCAAAGAAAGCCACAAAGACACTGGCATCCTTTTCCCATCACCTAAGATGAACAAGCAGTGTTAATATGTAGTTTCTCTGAAGCTATCAAGAACTAGCTTTTTGGCATAAAAAGAGGCCTTGTGACACATAATCAATGCAAAGTAGCCGGAAACAGTGACCTTAGTAGCAAGTAGACAAGAACCTTTTTAAAAACT
>NW_015387386.1:698705-713021 GCF_001527695.2 Protobothrops mucrosquamatus
TTCATGCCCGTTGCTGGTTGGCTAACTAGCAACAGGGTCTTGCCAGCCAATGGAATTGTGTGATTACAAGCCAGGGGAATCCCATAAAAGAGGGCTCCCCTGGCCCAGAGAGCGAGTCCGGATTTACCTTATGCCTTGCCAATAAACCAAGAGCTGACTGTCACTCGACTCGTGTCTTACTGCCTGCGCGATCTAACAGTTGCGATTGCCATACATAGCAGTATCAGAGTAAAGTGGTATTAGGCATTGCTGCTACTTACTATTAAATATGTGTATGGGTATTTTATGCTTGATGCAAGTTCTGATACAGAAATGGACCTCAAGTGGGAGAAAACCTTTGGGAGTTCTTCACTTTAAAATTACTTGGGCCTGCTGAATATTTGATTAAGAAACAGAGGGTGAAAACAGGATCTATCATTACTCTTTAAAACGGGATCTGTTAATATGATAGGAACCATCATCTATTTTCTCTTCCATTCAGTTAATTCATCTTTATGCACACCCTATGGATGACTGGATGACTAAGCTTTTATATATGCCCATTTTCCCTCTAATCAGTGTAAGGGGAGCTTGCAATGGTGTACCAAGTATGATGGGGCGGCCTGTGCCATGCTCAGGCAATAAAGGATAAAGTGGATGAGGAGGCTGAAATGGGTGTGGAGTTGGTTTCCTGCTAATGGTGGTACATCGATCGACTGTTTGGCACTCAGCAGTGCTGTTCAGCAGTGTAGGCAGAAAAAATGTGCCTTCAAGAATGTGTGAACTTCAGTTCCCAGAACTGAGTTTTGGATTTCAACTCTCTAATGTGCTGCCTGGGGAATTCTGGAAGCAGAAATTGTCAAAGTTGAAAAACAATGATGTAGAGAACCTCCAAAGATAAAGGAAGCTATAGACCTGAAGACTATGTCTGATTTACTTTGGCCATGTCATGTGTGCAAATTCATTGGAGAAGTTAGTGATGCTAGGAATGGTTAGTGGAACAAGAAGGAGGGGCAAGCAAAGAACACACTGACTTGATAACATTGAAAATGATACAAAGATGAACATCCAACAACTGAAAGAAGCTGGCGTTGATGGGGTAACATGTAGAGCAGACATGTCAAACTCGCGCCGCCACGTGACGTCGCACAACGTATCGGAGCTTTTTCGCCATTGCCGGCAATGGGGTGGGCGCGGCTCCGGTATGATGACACCGGCCTGCGGGCCGGCAGTTTGACACCCCTGATGTAGAGCACTTGCCTATAAAGTCGCCAAGAGTTGGAGGTGACTGAATGGTTAAAACAACAACTGAGGAGAACTTCTTGAATCTGTTTCAGCTTTTGCTGGTTTTTATAATGCTAAAAGCTGTTTCTTTATTCAGTGTATTCTAGGATTCCAGCTAGGCTCAAGGAATGACTCTAAAAGCTATGTGACTGTTTGATAATCAGGACCTTTCACATCTTGGTAAGCAAATGGTCTCCACTAATGAGAAGAATATTTCAACGAAGAGAAAGGACAGATTCTCCCCTCCCCATTCAGTCCACTTACTGCCTAATTAAGGCCAGTAATTAATGTGTGACCTTTGAGCCATTGTAAAATGGAAACTTCTCAGTTGTTAATCATGCTAAATAGTAAAATCAGCAAAATTTGCCTACTGGGAAAATCAAAGCTTCTGCTCGGTTTCTATGTGTAGGAGCAAAATGCCACCAGAAGGAATTTTCAAAAGGCACAGGAAAGATGAAGGTATAAAGGAGTAAAGTAACCATGGTACAAAATACATAAAGATACTTCCTTAAATGCCTATTTGAATATTTATAGAGGTGGATAAGTTATTTACATAAAAATAGTGAGAGTCAAAAGCTGAGACAAAGTGATACAGAGATTTTCCCAAATAATGTTTACATGTGAAGGGATCTAGCAGAATATGTATGGAAATGCACACTGTTGTCTTTTAAAAGTGTTATTAAACATAAACTGAAGAAGGGAAAACAGTATTTAAATGCATTGTCTGATATGTAATCCCTAGCTTTTTTGGTACCCCAAATTACCTGACCATGCACATTTCTTTCTGTTTTTCTCTGTTCTGTATTAGAAACCTGCATTCAACTTTTATCTTAGTCAAAAACTAAACTCCTGCTGTTATTACATTGCATCTAGAAAAAACCTCATATTACAGTAAAGCAATTCTTGGGAGTGGAGATTGGAAGATTGCATATCAACGTTAGAGTTATTGGAAGTTGCATAATTGTCCAGTTTAAAATAAAAGATGCCATTCTACACATCTCCCACACACTCCCATGACAATTATTTTATTATACTTTTTTTCTGGCTCCTCTCAGATTTTTGCACACATTTCTCTTGAACATAATGTGCTGGATGCATTTCCACAGAAAAGTAATGCTTTAAAAAAATAGAATCTTTTATATTTAAATCTCACTTCAAAATCTGGCCTTAAGAATTGTTGCCAGTCTTACTATGCCTTTTCCAGTTCCAATTTTTGAGATGGTGTGGGGAAGATGTTGTTCCCTTATATATCCCTGCTTCCAACTGGTTCAATATTTTCCTTTGGCAAGAATATAAGAAGAGCTCTGTTTGATTCATCTGATATATGAAGCGATCCATCTAGTACAGCGGTTCTCAACCTATGGGTCGCGACCCCATTTGGGGTCGATCGACCATTTCATGGGGGTCGCCAAGCAAGGCTGTCCGCCATTTTTTTTGTCTGCCATTTTTTTCCCCTTTTCCGGCGAGTGCCTTACCTCCCTTGGGCTGGGCCAGCTGGTGGTCGGCCTGCTCAGTCTCTGCCGCTTGCCAGCTACGCCTCGGCCGGCGCAGGGGGCGGAACCACGCATGTGCGACACACCCGGGCAGGGATAGTCCTTGACTTACGACCGGTTGGGTAGTCCTCGACTTACGACCAGTTTAGTCCTCGGCTTACGACCGGTTTAGTCCTCGACTTACGACCGGTTTAGTCCTCGACTTACGACCGGTTGGGGGTCACGGCATTAAAAAGGTTGAGAACCACTGATCTAGTACACTAGTACTCAATGAATCATCTAGATAAGGGGTAGGCAACCTTGGTTCTTTTATGACTTGTGGACTGGCTCAGGAATTCTGGGAGTTGAAGTCCAGGAGTCATAAAAGAGCCAAGGTTGCCTACCCCTTATCAAGATGCATGCAGGAAACTGAGAAATATGGACAGAAGAGTAAGAACCCTAAAGCCTTCTTATAATCCCATTCTTCCAAGCAACTGGTATTAAAAAAAATGCCTTCTTTTAATATGGTAGCACAATCTACCATCTTGACTAGTAGCCACAGCTATATGTTGTCTCCATATATATGTCTCATTTACTTGTAAAACCACCAAATGAATGTTCTTCACCATGTGTTGTGTAGTTTTAGTCCTGAATCTTCCTGGATTTAATTGTAATGAATTCTCAGCCTGGCTTGAAGAAGTATTTCACCAACTAGACTAGGCAAAAGGTGGAATAAAAATCAATGGTGCCTGTTTAAATCACATAAGGTTTGCAGATGATGTTGTTCTCTTCTCACGAAACCCAGAAGAGCTACAAAGACACATACAAGATCTGCACAAAGCAGGCAAACCATTAGGCTTAAAAATAAACCTGAAAAAATCCAGGTTATGTTTAATAAATTCACCAAAGAAAGATTTTTTTATATCTAGGGAAGAACAAGAAGTAGTAGAAATACTATACTATACCTTGGCCAATGAATCTCAATGGTAGGTGATACAATAAAGAAAATTGAATGGCGTGTTAAATGTGGTTGGCAGGCATTCGGCAAGCTAAGCATAATTTTCATGAACAACCTCCCCCTATGCATGAAGAGAAAAGTTTTCTATCAGTGTGTGCTACCTGCTCTAACATATGTTGGTGAAACATGGACACTAACCTTACAATCGATACAAAAGCTATGAGTAGCGCAAAGAGCCATGGGAAGATGCATGCTCAGCATTACAAGACAAGATAGAAAGACCTGCACATGGATTAGAGAACAAGCAAAAATATATGATATTATCAAGAGAGTAAAAGAATTGAAATAGAAATGGCTGGTCACATAGCAAGAAGAACTGATGGCAGGTTGGCCAAGGCAGTCATAGAATGGATTCCACTTGATAAAAGGCATCCATTAAAGAAAGCTAAAACAAGATGAATTGACAACATCAGCAAGTATTGTAGGACCAATTGGCAAAAGAAAGCTCAGGTTGGAAACACGTGGAAAAAGCCTTCATCCTGCAGTGAAAAGAAGAAGGATGAGGATGAGGATGGAGATGGGGATGGGCAGTGCTTTTTTTGTAAAAAAAAAAAAAAGGTGCTGGAACTCACACATGTCATACAACCCGCCTTGTCTACCCTAAAGGTTCCATCCAAAAAAGGTGCTGAAACTCCATTCTGGGTGTTCTATGACAAAAAAGGCCTGGGGATGGGGATGAGGAGAAGGAGAAGGAGAAGGAGAAGGAAAGAAGACTCCCAAGTTCTAATATTGAGAAAGAGGGAGGAAAAAAACTTTCTATTCCTATTTTCTATTCTAGTTTTAGAGATTTCTTTCTAAACGAAGAAGCCCCAAATCATGTAAATAAATTGTGTCTTTCAAAACAACATTTATATTTAACTGACCAGCTTTTCTCACTCTACATCAAACAGAATTACATTTTATTTCTACTGTCATTGTTGCCTAAGGGAGTCCTGGCATTTTCTGAATCACCTCTTTCCACTTCCATTATATGTTCTATTATAGTATTCTCCCATAATAACTCTAATTCACTGTGACAAAATTTAGAAACAGAAAGCAGATGTTTAACCCTATCTGTAAGACGATAAACAAAGAGCAGAGATTCAGAAAAAGCAACTCTGCTCTACCCTCCTTATTTCCCTTTACCCTTTGGTCTTCTAATCATCTACTGCTTCATTTTCTCTCTTTTATTCAAGGAACAGTTATCGCTGGATCCGGCACATTTTGCTGCCAATGAAGGTGAAGGATAAAGCAACTTCACATTCTACAAACCACAAAAGTGTTTGATGATTCTATTCAGGTCTTTTCCTGCAGCATCTGGCCAGCCTTGAATAAGCGGAGTCAGTCATGGTGAGTTCTTGGATGGCTGATCAATAGAAAACCCCAGGGTGATAAGCTAGACTGGGAAGAAAAAAAAATCCCCGAAAAAGGATAAAGAGGAAAAAGACAATAATAATCCACTTCTGCACTGTTTCCAAGAAAACTACATGGAATTTGTGAAATCGCTATAGTCAAGCTAAATTTCAAGGTGACCTATATATTTTTAAACCAATATTTGCATATCTATTATGGTACTGAATTCCAAGTTATATGGCAGTCAATTAAGGGAGGGGCTTTTTCCAGACTATTATTACAGTTACCCAATGATTGCGGAGACTTAATTATTTTAAAGATTATTTTAAAGAAAAAGAATGTAGGTGATGCAGGACTGACTGAACAGGAGCCATAGTTTAGATTTCAAGGGTTTCCATCTGCTACCTCAATACTTTGCCAAGTAAGAAGTATGATCCTACATGGGGGTGCTGATTGCCAGACTTCTGATGGTCTTCTAAGTCAAGATTATGGAGTAATTTGACCCCCTCGGTGCCATTAAGCTTGTGTCTATTGGAAGATTCAATACTGCATCAGATTTCTATCGCTATGAACCATTAAAGGCAATAGGTACAGTGACAGCTGACAGATGGACTCCAATTTTGATCCCATTTCCTTTCATGAGAACTGCTTATCTTTTTGTTTCTACTGGTATGTAATATGCCTCCTAGAGAGCCAGTATGGTATAGTGGTTAAGGCATTAGGTTAGAAACCAGGACCCTGTGAGTTCTAATCCGGCCTTAGACACAAAGCTAGTTGGGTGACAAGCTTAGGGCCGGTTCCTCTCAGCCCTAAGAAGGAGTCAATGGCAAACCACTTCTGAAAAATCTTGCTAAGAAAATTGCAGGGACTTCTCCAGGCAGTGTCCCAGAATTGGACATGATAGAACAGAAGAAAAAAAATTACCCCGCCTACTAGTTTGATTGATATCCTCTGGATTACTTCCAGTTCTAAATCTACCTACTCACTCTAGTCTAAGATAACACTTATAATTGTTAACTAATAAGGTGCTTATAACCTGTCTATCACATAACATATATCTGTGTAGTCTATTTTTCTTCCATCCTTGTCACCCTGGCTCATCCCGATTTTAATCCTACATCAGTCTAATCACTCAATGCATCGGATGAAGTTGCGTCTCATGAAAGCTCATGCCTGTTAATAAAATGTGCATTTGGTAAACTTCTAATTGCATCCTTCTTGACTTCTTGTCATCCTAGACTACATCCTTCTACAGTGATGTACATGATGTTATTCCTTCCCCTCCCCAAACGCCCTCTAGGCTTATTGTGCCCTAAAAGTATTAGATCAATTTCCCCTTTCACCATTCTACTTGGAGGGGGGAAGAGGAAATTTGCAAAATCCTGACACCAACTGAGAGCAAACCCCAAAAGAAAAAAAAAAGATAACCAGAAAAATACAGACCTACTTAGTATAAATAGTAAATTCTTTATTGATCTTGGTGGGAAACGAGTTAATTTTTAATGACAAAGATTATAAACAATGAATATGAAGCTCATAAAAATGCACTTACCAATGTATAACATGCAGTATAAACGTAACGTTTTGGAGGAAGAAAAAGGGAAACTACTAAAATGATGCATTAAATATTTCCATCACAACAATACTGAGATATTGTTTTTTAAAAATGCCCCATTGACACCCATTTTCCAAACCAGTTGACTAAGCACAATTTAAAAGAATAGTTCAGCTGTAACATACTACTTCTGGCTCTGCCAAGTGTTAGAATATTATTTAGCAAAAATGTAAAATCTACGGCAAGGGACTGTTTAAACGGATGCACAGGGCAAAACAGATGATTTGATGTTTCTCCTTTGCTTGCCACAGTGCAAATATTTTCCTGAGATACAAAGAGCCAGAGCTTTTCCCTCAACAAGATGGATTGTTATTAAACATTGCAATGCTAGTTTTAATTCTTTCATTTACAAATATAGTGGAACTATATCTTTTATTTAACAGAGAAAATGCTAATTTGGACCCTACAATAATTAGCATTGATTTTGAATTAGCAGTCGTGAATTTAAAAAAAACCCTGCAAAGTATTTAAGCAGTTAAAAGGTTGTGTTGTTTTTCTATGCAAATATTGTATAAAGCATTTATTCTAGAACAGAAAGATCTGGGCATCATATGAGGGTTATAGGATCTGAGGTCATTTATCTTGGATCTATTTTTTTTTATTTCATGAAGTTTCTTGAAACTTTCTGTCCATGATGTTTGTTCAATAAGAGGCTTGCCGCCACTGATTCAACTTCCACAAGGTGCTTAAAGTGTGTGGGAATACCATTTTAAACAAGAAAAAGAATCTTTTTGCAGGATAGTACAGCTACTTTTCACAACTACTGGAAATCCCAAGAAAAGGTACAGCTAGAACATAGAATCATAGGGCTGGGAAGGACCTTGGAGGTTTTCTAGTCCAACTCCCTGCTCAAGGCAGGATATATTATACCATCTCTGTCAAATGGTTGTCCAGTCTATTTTTGAAAACCTCCAGTGATGGAGCACCCAATCCAGGAGGAAAGCTATTCAATGGATTAATTGTTTTCACTGTCAGAAAATTTCTCCTTACTCTAGGCTGGATCTCTCTTTAACAAGCTTCCACCCATTACTTCTTGTTGTTCTGCTATTTTAAGGAATTGCATATAGAGTCTATGCTTGTGCCATGGTGTACTGTGTAGCATTTTTTAGAACTGAATTCAAAGTTCTGCATGAGCACTGGTGAGTTACAAAAATTAACTAACTACAGATTAGTTACAATATTCTCATCAAATTTAAGTGTTGGCAATTTGAAATCAACTACGCCTGTATGACTTTGCAAGAGACTCTATGACATTGCAAGTTACAAGATATATCCTTCACTGGGTCTCATCAGTTTGAAGGATCTTCACATGGCAGCTTTGCTGTGAAAATAAGTCATTGATTAGTCAAAAACATTTTGTTTGTTTATTTACCATATTGTATAGTCATCCATCTCCCTGAGTTGAAAGTGGAAATAGAGTATTAACATTCCTTTCTGCTTCCAAAACAAGGCCAAAATGTATGGGAAATATGTAGAAAGGGATAGCAAATCTGTTGATATTTAGATAAACAATTTTTCGCCTACAAAAAAATATAGAAAATAAAAAGCAGTCCCTCATTTTATAGAAGAAAATCTGGGAAGAGATAGAATCAGCTTTGAATTTACAGAAGACATAAGCTTGGAAAATGGTCTTAATGGCCAGATATAATCAAATATTCATAATGACTGACATTCAGGAGTTATAATAAAAATTTAGTCCAAGCCATGTTGCATTCAGTCCCTAGGAAGCTACATCCAAGCCATATCTGCAGCTTGACATAACTGTTTTCTGCATTTACACACTGATGGCACACAGAAGGATGAGTTAATTATCTCAGAGAGCCTCTGACTCAGTTAATTATAGCTAAACAAAGCCTGTGAGAGAAGTAGAAAACTAATTTGATTGGGAGACTGAATTCATCCAGAGACTAAAAATAGAGAGAGATCTGAATGGTTTTAGAAAGGAATAGAGGACAAAGACTGAAAATTCAGGGATCCTAAGGGATAGAAAACTGAATGGAAGATACGTCTGAAAATTAGAAAAAATAATGTCTGGATATCCTAGATGTAGAATTATTTCAAAAGGGGGCCAGATACTAAACAGAAAGACTTAAACGGAAAAGGTTGATGATTGGAAACAGTTTAATAATATATAAATCAATAAAAGATACACAGAGATTAGATTTTGGAGAGAAAATGTAGGAGAAGAGCAGGTAAAACTGGGGGCAGAGTCAAGTGCATCATCAGCTTATTTGTTGGTACAAATAGTCCAAGTACAACTCTCTTAAATTATGTTGACCATTAACTTTTGCCAAATCTATAAATCTTATAAATCTATAAGGAAAGCATCATAAGGAAATTCCTCTCATTGGACTCTTCAGGCAAGATTGGGCAACCAAGGATGCTTTAACCCAGGGGTAGTCAACCTTGGCTCTTTTATGACTCGTGGACTTCAACTCCCAGAATTCCTGAGCCAGCACAGCTGGCTCAGGAATTCTGGGAGTTGAAGTCCACGAGTCATAAAAGAGCCAAGGTTGACTACCCCTACTTTAACCAATGGAAAAATGTGTAGCTGAAAACAATAGTATCAGCACTGGTCCCCTAGCAATAAAGCAACCTCAGAAACATCATAAAAAAAATCTGAAATTCTCAATCAACTGAGCACATAAAAAGCACATTTCACACAGCATACATTCACAGCCTTCTTTCCTATTGTGGAATGTGAAAAAAAAACCTTGGAGAAAGCTTAGCAGAACACTTGCAAGTTTCATCTTCTGACCTATTTTATTATTCTTTATATCTATTTTTAAAATGTTTTTTAATACCTACTATAGTCTTTTCCCTTGATGCAGTACCTTCAGTACTATCTTCCTTACATAGTTATATCCCAGCAAAGCAGCACTTCTGGCATCTGTACAAAAGCAAACTAATACTTTATGTTTGTTTATGGGTAAAAAAAAAAGTGATAAAACAAAGAAAATGAATATACTTATTTTTAAGGAAAAAAATGTGAGTTGAATTGCAATACATTTAAAACTAGGGAAGATAACTGAGACAAAAAGCAGCTTGAACTGTTTCTAATATAATGGGTTGCACATTTCAGCATTATACAAACTCACAATTTATTGGCCCTATTTTATTTATGGGTACGAATGAAACAGAAAATTTATTTTGATTTGAATCTAAACAAATGCACTGTGAGTCAGAGGTTTAGCCAAACTAATCTGGGCAGATTGTAATTCAGACAAACTGAAAGTCAAAATATTTGGATGGTTCTAGGTTTTGAATGAAATAAAGGTTGGAGGGTCTTATGGGCAAGTAAGGAAAGACAAATGTCGTTATCCCTCCCTCTTCAACTTCCCCACCTGACATCATTTATGGCATCAGCTGACAGCTAAGGGGAGGTCCTTCTTTTAGCCATTGTCATTGAATTCCAGCAAGGAATAGTCAATAGGTCTGCCCTGCTCTCGCTCTCTCATCAATTTTCTTGGTCTTTTTCATGACCCATCTTCCCTTGTCTGGTGCCATATGCCACCCCAAATGCCCTTTCCTGTTTTTTCCTGTCCCCTCCTGAAACAGTTCTGCCAAAACCATCTGTTCCAGTTCTGCACCCAGGTCACCTTTTGTGTTTTTGTTTCAGTGATGTGGGCATGTACTGCTCAAAAATGTTTGTTCCATTCACAGAAGAGTTCATGCATAGAATGTTTTTCATATTAACCATTTTATTCCACCCTTAAATATTCCACAGCAGTTATTGTCCTCTCTTGCTTTTCAGAACTTCCAAGAATTTAAAAGAACTGTGATTATTTCAGTGGATAAAGTCTATTGAATCCTATTTCTGGTAACTATCATACAGTATATTGGTTTTAAGAAGATATGGTAACCTTTTTGTGGCTTTCAGATGTTTGAGGTTCCATGAAAAGTCAACAAGGAAGTAAATGTGAGTAAGCCAGAAATTAGCTCTGCCCTGAACATCCTTGTTGCTGATTTCACCCATCCCCATTCAGATCTGTCTCTTCATCTAACCTTTAAAATATTAATTTATTTTCCAAAGCACCAGAAGGCAAGACAAGAAACAATGGATGGAAACTAATTAAGGAAAGAAGCAACCTGGAATTAAGGAGAAATTTTCTAACAGTGAGAACAATTAACCAGTGGAATGGCTTGCCTTCAGAAATTGTGGGTGCTTCATCACTGAAGGTTTTTAAGAAAAGACTGGACAGCCACTTGTCTGAAATGGTATAGGGTCTCCGGCTTGAGCTGGGGGTTGGTCTAGAATACCTCCAAGATCCCTTCCAGCTCTATTCTGATTGATTGTTTAATGTTAACTTACTGAATATTGGGGGTCAATAAGGGAATGTCCTTTATTTAAAATAATATTTGAATACAAATATTTATGTTAGCATTAATTAGCAACCACAGTTGAAGATATTCTTAGAGACTGGTATTTTCTTTGGATCCTAGTCATTTAAGAACCATTCTAGACTTACTTTTGCTTGTAATTAGTTTTTGTTTGCTAATTAGCAATTGTAGAACCTTTAGGTTCCCCAAGAATGCTATTTTCCCCTAAGGAAAATTACCATTAGAAGCTGTATAGATTTTTTTTTCTGAGACAAAAAACAAACATAGAGGATTAATTAATTGGAGGTAAGGGGTTAAATCTCGCCTATATTGAATGCTGTATAGGAACGAAACAAATAATAGGATTTGTCTCATACTGAGAGAAGCATCCAAATTTCTTCTACTTTTCTGCCCTTCAAAAATAGATTCAATTGCCTTAAATTAATATTTAACATAATTAGTGCTCAAAGATGAACCTTCTTAATGACAACTTAATGATCTGCTGCATTAAATTCTCTGGCTCACAGTTAGCTAAAACCGAAACAATGAAGTTAGAAATTCTACAAATTGAAATTGTGGGCTTAATAAAAGTATTAGCTTACAGCTCTGTCTAATGAACAGAACTAAAACGTCCAGCAACCATGAGTGTATTTATTATGCTTATTTATTTGCAGGATATTCTTGCAAGACATATGTAGTTAATCATTTAAATACTGGGCGGGAGCAGGTTCTAGATCTTCAGTTCATCACAAATGTTAAACTAATTTATTTATATTTATTTATATTTCACATTTCTGAACTGCCCATCAACTGCCTTGGACTCTGGATGATGTATAACAACAACAACAACAACAACAACAACAACAACAACAACAACAATAATAATAATAATAATAATAATAATAATAATAATAATAATAATCCTTCAAGCTGACAACATCAAGCACACTGAAGTCAAGAAAAAGATTAGAGGTGAATACATCATGAAAGTGAAGAAGATCTTAAAGTCCAAACTCAATGGAGGAAATACCATGAAGGCAATCAACACCTGGGCAATTCCAGTCATTAGATACACAGTTGGAATAGTGGACTGGACTCAAGCAGAACTAAAAGCAATGGATAGGAAGACCAGAAAAATAATGACAATGAATCATGCCCATCATCCACGCAGTGACATTGACAGGCTCTACTTACTAAGGCAAATAGATAGGCATGGAATGCTGCAAGTACATCAGATGGTTGAAGAAGAAAAAATGGCTTTGGAAGAATATCTGAAGGACAATGATGAAGATGCACTGAAATTAGTATATCAGAAAGGCTTACTGACTACTAGAGAGACTAAACTGGCCTACAAGAAAGACCAAATGAAGAATAGAATAAAGGCATGGGAAGACAAAGCACTACATGGCCAGTACATTAAAAAAAATAGTTGGGAAAGCAGATAATAACAAGACCTGGCAATGGCTAAGAGCAGGAAAATTGAAGAAAGAGACCAAGGGACTAATTCTGGCTGCACAAGACCTTAAGGACAAATGCATACAAAGTCAAAATTGAGAAGACAACAACAGACAGTAAGTGCCGCCTATGCAAAGAAGCTGAAGAAACAGTGGACCACCTGGTAAGCTGTTGCAAGAAGATCGCACAGACTGACTACAAGCAGCGGCATGACAGAGTAGCAACAATGGTGCATTGGAAGATCTGCAAGAAATATCATTTGCCTGTAAGCAAAAACTGTGGGATCATAAAATAGAGAAAGTCATAGAAAATGAAAAAATTAAACTGATCTGGGATTTCAGAATTCAAACAGACCAGCACCTGCAACATAACACCCTGGACTTAACAATTGTTGATAAGAAAGACAAAAAAGTCTGGATAGTGGATGTGGCAGTGCCTGGAGACAGCAGAATAGATGAGAAAGAACTGGAGAAGTTAACAAAATAAAAAGACCTACAAATAGAAATAGAAATACTGTGGCAAGCAAGGGTAGTACCAATAGTAATAGACGCCTTGGGTGCAATCCCAAAACAACTGGAGCACCACTTGAACACCATTGGCATTGACAAATTCGCCATTAGTCAATTGCAAAAGACGGTCTTACTAGGAACGGCTTCCATCCTGCAACGATATCTGTAATATCATCAAACATCAACATCTGCCTATCTCAGGTCCTTGGTAAGGACTTGATAGGTAAAAAAAATGCCAAATCCAGTCTGAACACTTGGCTGACTGTGTGATTAATAATAATAATAATAATAATAATAATAATAATAATAATAATAATAATAATAATAATAATAATAATAATAAAAATTGGATGCAGTATTCCAAGTGTGGCCTTACCAAGGCATTGTAAAGTGATATTAACACTTTGCGTGATCTTGATTCTATCCCTCTGTTAATGCAGCCTAGCACTGTGTTGGCTTTTTTGGCAGCTGCAGCACATTGCTGGTTCATATTTAAGTGTCTGTCAGCTAGGACTCCGAGATCCTTCTCACCGTTACTAGTATTGAGCAAGGTACCACCTAAACTAATGCTTACAAAAAGCTTATTTTGTTATTATTGTTATATTGTTATTGTTATAGAGCCATGGTGACACAGTGGTTAGAATGCAGTACTGCAGGCTAAGTCTGCCTAGTGCCAGCAATTCAATTCTCACCGGCTCAAGGTTAACTCAGCCTTCCATCCTTCCGAGGTTGGTAAAATGAGGACCCAGATTGTTGGGGGCAATATGCTGACTCTGTCAGCTGCTTAGAAAGGGCTGTAAAGGATTATGAAGCAGTATATAAGTCTAAGTCCTATTGCTATTGTTATTGATTCAGCTTGCCATCCTTCTGAGGTTGGTAAAATGAAGACCCAGATTGTTTGGGGCAACATGTTGACTCTGTAAATCACTTAGAGAGGGCTGTAAAGCACTATGAAGTGCTATTCTAGTCTAGTCTAAATGCTATTGCTATCAAGGAGTTTGCAACCTGACACTCATTGTCAACATATTACTTGCAAGATCATCAGGCTCTTGGGATCCCTAAATTAAATAATATTTTTCTCCACATGGGCATGATCTCATATGATTTGGGCAAGCATGCTGCATACTGTAAAATATGGGAGCAAGAAGATTGAAATGTTAAAAGATTTGAATGAGAAGACTGAAATGTTGTGAAATCTGACACTTTCAAATTCGACTGTATCAGATCTCATCATCATCCTCCTCATTGGTTCTTTTCATGTAAGGTGCAGAGGACAGCAAGCTTCTTCCAATAAATCCTATCTGTGGCACTATCTTTGGCGTCTTCCCATTT
>NW_015387386.1:713836-717072 GCF_001527695.2 Protobothrops mucrosquamatus
TCACAATGGCCCGCAATTTCCTGGATCCATCCTGCTGCAAAATGTTCTCTTCATTATACGGTCATACCAAGTGACATCCAAAATTCTCCATAGGCAATGTTGATGAAACATTGAGCTTTTGTGCTGTGTGTATTGTTATTACCCATGTTATTACCCATTTTAACGGTTGGTTCAATTATTGTCTTATAAAGTTGTAACTTGGTCATTTTATCTATTGTTGGAGCTGACCAAACAGGTCGTAAGTGGTGGGATACTGCTGAGGCTTTATTAATTTTGTGTTTGACTTCTGCATCTATGCTGCCATCTTGTGATAAGATGCTACCAAGGTATGTAAACTGTTGGACATGTTCTATTGGATGTTGACCAGTTCTGATTAATGTGTTAGGAGAGTGACTCCCAATCAATATGACTTTGGTCTTATCCACACTAATAGATAGTCAAAACAAGTAGACACATAGATAGTTTCGTCCCCCATGCCATCCTTCCCCATGCCATTCTTTAACAACACCAAAACTCCCACAGCATGTCTTATGCCTAAGATTTAACCCATGTAGTAGGCTGTATTGCTGTTATTCTTATCATCTTCTATCTTTCTCATCTTTTCATCTTTCTCACCTCTCATCTTTTCTACTATCATCTCCTATTGGTATATTATGATTTATCAATTGTTGTTTGTATCTTATGATTTATTATTGTATCTTAATTTATGAATTATGACTTATGAATATTGTTTGTATATACACTGAGAGCTTAAGCACTAGAGACAAATTCCTTGAGAGTCCAATCACACTTGCTCAATAAAGAATTCTATTCTGTTCTGCTCTGCTCTGCTCTGCTCTGCTCTACTCTACTCTGCTCTGCTATGCCATGCCATGCCATGCCATGCCATGCCATGCCATGCCATGCCATGCCATTCCTATTTTTCTAACCTCAGCGTCTAAGTTGGTAGTTGGGTTCTGCAAGGAGGAGCTAGTTTCTAACAACAATGTATCAAACCTAGGTTGTATATACACTGAGAGCTTATGCACTAGAGACAAATTGAGAGTCCAATCACACTTGAGAGTCCAATCACACTTGCTCAATAAAGAATTCTATTCTGCTCTGCTCTGCTCTATGCCATGCCATGCCATGCCATGCCATTCCTATTTTTCTAACCTCAGCGTCTAAGTTGGTAGTTGGGTTCTGCAAGGAGGATCTAGTTTCTGACAACAATGTATCAAACCTAGGTTGCAAAAAATTGGACTACTCATTGCCATTTAGTGGTTACTCAGATATCTGCAAATAAATAAGAAGAAAGAAAGAAAGAAAGAAAGAAAGAAAGAAGAAAGAAAGAAAGAAAGAAAAAAAAGAAAGAAAGAAAGAAAGAAAGAAAGAAAGAAAGAAAGAAAGAAAGAAAGAAAGAAAGAAAGAAAAGCTAGATATAGATAGATACTGTAGATAGATAACTGACAGAACATGCCATTATGAAAAGTTGCAGGAGCCTAAGGATTCTTTGCAGCATTATAACAAATGGTTAACAATAGCCATTTAAGAACACTCCTTAGAGTGGCCTTCACCGTTTGCTGCAGAAGTACAACTTTCAGTTGGAAAAAATGAGCACTGCTCTCCCTTTCTCCTAGTTTGGGGGTGGTTCCTCCACCCTCACCCTGTCTGCATTACTGAGATATTATTTCACGCTGGCAGACTTATTTTCTACCTTCTGGGATTTCTAAAATTAGCTTTGGAGATGATGCATAATAGGTACACTTTTCAGTTGGCTTCTTTCTGAGTTTTAGTTAGTATTTGCTAAACTCAGATGTTTACCAGTAGGCATTTTTCTATAGATACAGCAACTACATCTTCTTGGGCTGGTAATGAAAGTGTGGTTGCGGTTGCTTTTATTCTTCAAAGCATTCCAGAATAGATCTATATAAAGAATTGTCCGTTTGCTTGTTCCCATGGAGAGGCATCACCAGCAGGATCCTAACAAAAGAAAGTGGATATCTGGCTACCACAGTAAATAGTACCCTTATTTTCAGGGACAATGCATGAAAAACAAAGAGGGAAAAAACAGCCCCATAGGCCCAAGAAATCAATTGTGTTCTGTCCAGTTTTCTTCTCTTACAATACCCCTGGAAATTATTATTATAATCAAGTGCTGTTGCTATTATTTCTAGCAGAGTTTCTTCCTTGTTTTCCCCCCTGTCTCATTCTATTCTTTCAAAAGGCAGCATCAGAAAAACTGCTGGCATCCAGACTACCATTTCATATTCTCTGTGTGTCCTGTTATGTATCCTCCAGCTAGGACATTATAAATGGGGACAGGCGGCAGAGGAGAGAGGACTAAATATTTACTGCCACAAAATATCTGGAAAAGGTTTTTTTTTTTAATAAAGAAAAATCTCCACAATTGTGTCAGGAATAATAAGTATTCTGGAAAATTTTACATCGAAGAAGGTGATGCCATTAGCTTGTAGGAGCCATGACGGTGCGGTGGGTAGGATGCAGTATTGCAAGCTAACTCTGTCCACTACCGGGAGTTCAATCCTGACTGGCTCAAGGTTGACTCAACCTTCCATCCTTCCGAGGTCGGTAAAATGAGGGTCCAGATTGTTGGGGACAATATGTTTACTCTGTAAACCACTTAGAGAGGGGTGCAAAGCACTATGAAGTGGTGTATAAGTGTAAGTGCTCTTGCTATTGTAGCAAAATCATAAAAATATTCACTTCGTATACTCAGGCGAAGTTCTCAAGATGCTGAGGATGAAGAGGACAATTTTTTTTTGACTCAGCTGATACTTTAAATATTTAAATCTAGTTTAACGAAGAGAAGGACAAGGGGGGACATGATAGCAGTGTTCCAATATCTCAGGGGCTGCCACAAAGAAGAGGGGATCAAGCTATTTTCCAAGGTGCCTGAAGGCAGGACGAGAAGCAATGGGTGGAAACTGATCAAGGAGAGAAGCAACTTAGAACTAAGGAGAAACTTCCTGACAGTTAGAACAATTAACCAATGGAACAACCTGGCTCCAGAAGTGGTGAATGCTCCAACACTGGAAGTTTTTAAGAAGAGACTGGACAGCCGTTTGTCTGAAATGATATAGCATTTCCTGCCTGGGCAGGGGGTTGGACTCGATGACCTCCAAGGTCCTTCCAACTTTATTATTATTATTATTATTATTATTATTATTATTATTATTATTATTATTATTATTATTATTATTATTATTATTATTATTATTATTATTATTATTATT
>NW_015387386.1:717251-728313 GCF_001527695.2 Protobothrops mucrosquamatus
AATTCCTGAGCCAGAAAGGCTAGAAGTAGCAGGTTAGCAAGAAGGGGAGAAATCGATCAATCCTTTTCTGCTGATTTAAAATGAGATTATGTTTCTTCAAAAGTTACTAAAAATAAACAGGTTGCTTAAGTGGCACAAAGGGGTAAATTCTTCCTAGATAATGTTACTTTCCATTAACACCTTTATGTTAATTTCAATTTTCAGTCCCTAGAAAATGCTTTTAATCATCCACTTAAGGTAATTTCCTGTGTACGTAGTTGTAAAATAATTAGGCAACTCTGTACTCAGTTAAGGTTATCATTTCAAAGATGTTTCCTTATCTAAACAAAGAAATAGAATGACCATAAACAGACAAAAAAGCAGTGGCAACTTCTCCTAGTGAAAAGTTGGCAGGGACCATCTGAAATCTCCCCTTCCCTTCCCTTCCCTTCCCTTCCCATCCCATCCCATCCGGCAAGTAGTTGGCTGATGCTAGGTGGGTGAGGGAGTGAGAGATTATGAGAGTGGCTGAGAAACTGTCATGGAATGTTCAAAATGAGGATCATGTGACCACAGCATCAGCTTGACTGCAGCAGCAGCAACCTAAGGCAGTCACAGTTGTCCCCACATATCAGTCCCTCAAGAGTAATTGGTCCTGGATTTTGAACTCATTCTGTAACCCACTTGAAGTATGTTTGTTCAAAAAGTATTGTCCTACCTATGATGTGCAGTTTCACCCAGTTAAAGGTTGCAGAATGAAAGTTTTAGTAGTATATAAATTTACATGGCCAGCTTTTTCTTTGACTGTCCTGCCCCTCCTTCTTCAAATATAGTACTATCTTAATACACTTTTCCCTTGTTTTTCTTTGAATTGTCACATCTGCAGGTGCTAGAGATTTCATGGTACAATTCTTGCCTAACTCACATTATTGCTCACAAACTGCCATTCGGACTAGATCAAAACAATATAACAATTACCATGATTATTTGATAGGGAAACAACAATATTCTTCTGTCAAATGGAAACCTCTATATTTATTTCTTTATTTCTTTAATCTATTTCTGTGGTGTTTTCCAGGGTTGAAACATGCGGATGAAACACAATTAAAATAAAAGGGGGATTCATTAAAAATGCAAGAAAATGAAATTACAATATATTTAAGCATTTTAATATGAAGCATATGTAAAAGAAAGGAAAGAAGGCGAAATCACATAAAATATTTAACAGTTCTTAAAATTAGGAAAGCATTTGTTCCTTAGGATAAAAAAGATATGTACAGTGTGTATATAATAGTTTTCATTTCCATAAAGTCTTGTTAACCATAGTAATAAAAAGGTAAAATCAGTGGAAGACTATGTATTGCAAAATATTTACTATACAGCCAGCTTCATACAAGTGCTTTATTCATGAGGTATGAGAGCTCCAATATAGATAGCAGTTTTGAATACTTGTTAGAGTAACATAAATTTAACTTCATTTCATTTCTTCTTCGTAAGATTTTTCCATTTCTCCTCTCCATTAATAATCAAGCAGCATTGTACTTTGGTAATTTTTTCCTCCTGAACCATGTGGTTCTGTTTTTCTGCATCTCAGGAGCTCCAGTATGTATTTAAGAACAAAACATTGGGACCTGCTGATTCAGTGACCAAATCTCTACAGTTTCTCCATAAAATTTTTTGAGAAATGATTCTGTCCAGATTGACCACTAGATCTTCCAAGCAAGAAATAACCCCAAGAAAAGACCTAAAATAGAACCACTGTCTTTGAGTTTGTTTGAACCAAGGAGTTTCTAGAACAAAGAAAACATATATGGCAGGAAACAACACTAGCAAAAGTATGATCTAATAGTAGTTCAAAACATTACCAAGACATTCTCAAACAGCTTAAAAATAGGGTAGGAAAAGAGGTGCTTTCTTCACAACTGAATGAAATGTTTGAGAATATGTAAAACAGAGGTTTTGGGGTTTTTTTTGCTTTGACTGTGGCTTGACTTGTTATAAGGGCTTGCGTACCTTAGTAATGGTGCTATGATATTCACTGGCATAGTCTATCAAGGTGGACAGTTCTCTGTTGAGGTGGCAGACTAGGGTGAGATGCCAGACTAAGACATTTGGGCAGCAACAATATGGTGCAGTGTTGGCAATGGAGGATCACATTTTTGTGATAACAATAACCACACTATGCAGGAGGAAGTTCTATATTTTGCTATGAAAATGATACAGTACAATGAACTTCAATATATTACTTAAAGATGAGACCTTTATGTTGAAAGGCATTTAGCGGGCTACCAGGAAAGACATGAAGATTCTTCACAGTAGAGTTGGCATTTATGATATAATTGGAGCAAACCTCACTGTTGCCTAATTGTGAATGTAGACACACAGGAAGCTATAAAGAGCTTTATATTAGAACATGGAATGTACAACTTATGAACCAAGGAAAACCAGAAGTGATTAAGTATGAAATGGAGCCTATCCAAGTTGATTTAATGGATGTTAGTGAGCTCAAATGTACTGACTTTGGGCACTTTGAATCTGACAGTCACATAGTATACTCTTCTGTAAATTAAAATCAAAGATAAAATGAAGAAGCTTCCTAAATCCATAATGAAATACAATGCAGTCAATGAACACTTAATTTCTATTTGGCTTTCAGAAATGTCCATCAATACTGTTAAAGGATTTAACAAGCTGTACTACTATCTCAGGGGTGGAAATGCAGCTGGTCCATTGTTAGCAAATGCTGTAACTCTAAACATTGCTATTGGATTATAGATGATATTTATTTCTAAGCACAGAGTATATTAAAAATTCAAATTTTTATATTGATCAAGAAGCAATGATCCAAAAAGAACAAGGAGAAACAGAATGGTGAAAATCATCTGTATGACAAGGGTGCCTACTTTTGCTATGCCTTTTCAATTTATATTTTGGAAAAAAATATCAAAGAAGCTCAACAGCATGAAGCAAACATAGTCATGAAAATTGGCAGAAGTCTCATCAATAACTTGGTCACCAATGGTACCACATGGTTGGCTCAAAGTGAAGATGATCTGAAACATCCAATTATCAAGATCAAGGAACTTAGTCTCAAAATGGGTCTGTACATTAATGTGTGAAATAAAAAGATTCTAACAACTGGTAGCATCAATAATTTTCCCCTCAAGAGAAGAAAAAATAGAAATAGTACACAATTTCAGCTTGCTTGGATCAATAATCAATAATGAGACTACAAACAGCCAAGAAAACAAATGATGAATCGTCCTTGCAGAAAACAACAGTGAAGGACCCAGACCCAGCATTTTCAATAACATCATATTGATGTGAAAGTTGGACACTGAAGAAACAAGACAGGAAGAAAATAGATGTTTTTAAATTATGGTCCTGTGAAACATGCTACAAGTATTATGGACTGCCTGATAAACAAATTGATCAATACTGAAGGAAATCTAAGTTTTTCTTAGAAACTCAAATGATAACACTACAACTTTCATATGTTTGAATCATCACATGAAGGGAAAGTTTATTAGAGAAAGATAATGCTTGGCAAGGCTGAAGGAAAATACAAACAGGAAAAGTGGCGATGTGATGGATTGACATAATAACAACTGATGTGGATTCCACTGTAGCAATGATTACAATAGTCATTGATTAAGACTCATGAGCTGTATTCACATTTATGACCATTGTACCACCCCCAAAGTCACATGGTTGTAATTCAGGCACTTGGCAACTGACTCATCTTTATGAGGGGCTGCAGCATCCTCCAGTCATCTAATTGTTATTTGTGACCTTTTTTTGCCAATTTCTGGCAAAAAAACCCCACCCATTGGGAAAGTTGGATTTATGACTTTATGACTGCATGATTTACTTAACAACCATATTATTTGCTTAACAACCACCATAAAATTGTTGTAAAATCAGGTCTGACTTATGACTACAACAACCTATGGCAGAAATTCTAGTCCAAATTGTGGTTGTAAATCAAGAACTACTTGTAACTACACATTTTGGAATAACTATCCATCAGTTACCATAAGTCAACATTAATTTAATAGCAACTAGCAACAATGCAGATTGTTTGTCAATTATCAGCTTGCAGAATTAGAATTTGCAAAGTCCTTTGCTGATTAAGCAACTGTTGAATTTTAGTATGAATCGCTATGTTACAAACATTTGATACCTAAAGTAAACCACTTATTACATATAAGGATATATAAGTGAAGGTTAAAGCTTCAGCTTCTGACAACTTCAGCTTCTGATATCCATTGGAAAGATTCCTTAGTGGCCTGTATATAGGGACCATCTGCTCCTTATTGCTATCCCCGTTAACTTATAGCAGACATGTCAAACTCAAGGCCTAAGGGCCAGATCCAGCTTGCGATGGGTTTAGATGACCCTCCTTTCAGCCTCGCATCTGCCGTGCGGTGGATGGGACCTGGCCTGTAGGATGAAAGGCAGAGAGATGGGAATGTGGAGCAGCATAAGTTGAGCATCAGAGGGGACCGGCTCAAGGTTACCCTCTCTATTGTGTGGCAGGGCTGGAAAGGGGAATGTGGCACTCATACCAAATGTGGAGCCACAGCTGGAATGGCTGGGTACCTGGAGATGTGTGAGCCACCCCATGGAGAAGGACGGCTGTGCCCTGTGCCTGGTACATGGGGCTGACAGAACGCCACGGCCCAAGCAGAGAGGGGGCCAGGCACAGCCCCGCCCAGAGGAGGATCCATGTGCCTGGTTAGTGTCGATGGTCCCCTGGGCTGCCCAGAGCCCTGGGCAGTGGAGGATAAGTACCCATCCCGGCCCTCGAGCTCCCAGGGCATGAGACCCCGCATCCCAGCCCAGCCCAGCCCCGCTTCCCTGCATTTACCTCCTTCAGGCTGCTGTTATGCTTGCTCTCCTTGGGGTAAGAAGAGGCTTCTTTGGTGGATGACACCCTGGTCTCGCCTTCCTCCGCCTCAATGTGAGCATCATCGGGCTGGCCACGCCCACCCAGCCATGTCCACCCAGCCACACCTACCCAGCCATGCCCACCTGACCCTTTGTGGGAATCATAATGCTGATCAATGAAATTGAGTTTGAAATTGATCAATGAAATTGAGTTTGACACCCCTGCCTTATAGTCTTCTTTTCTCTTTGGACTCTGGATAAATATACAGAAGAATAATTTAAAGTATTTTGCTGTGATAGGAAGACTGCCAAAGTCAGAAGAAAATGACCCCCCATCAGGGTCTCAGTGTGTTTTGCCATAAAAGTAGGACAGTTTCTTTTCCTAAGAGTTTACATTTAGGAATAGCTATCCCTTGGCTTTAATCCTAGAGTTTAATAGTTATTTAAGACCAGTGGTGGGATTCAGGTATGTGAACAACCAATTCTCTGTGTGGATGCCACTTCCGGAAGTCCATTCTGGGCCTGGGCAACAAAAAAATAGCTACCAGTTCTACCGAACTGGTGTGAACTGGCTGAATCCCAACACTGGTTAAGACCCTTCCTGGTATCTGGAAAAGAAAAAAAACCCTTTAAAGCTATATACTTTGGCTGCAAGCCTTCTCACCTGGTCATAGTGAAACTAGACAGCTGCTCTGCGGTAAGTAAGTAAGCAAAAGCAAAGGTGTCAAAGTTGGTGGCAATTGCCCATATCATAGGGATGGCAATAGCAGCATTAACCTTTTTTCTGGTTGCCCTCTTGGGTTTTCAGAAGAACTTTTCAAATATACCTGGGGATATCAAGATTTAACCTGGAACTTTTTGCCTGTTCTGGGCTTACATTAAATTACATTTCTGTTTTTCTATTACCAGTTCTAATGCGGTAAGAATTTTAAAAGCAAATCTTTAAAAATATTCAGACTGCTAAGTTCTTGGAGAAAAAGGTCATTTGATGCTTCTAGGCAAGCTCCAGTAATCAGCTGTAATAAGGCTTAGTAAAGAATGAAAAATAATTAAAGAAGTCTGCACATCATTTGATACTAATTTACTTGGCACCCTGCAGGTTCACACAGACAAAAGCCCTTTAGACAAGAACGTGTCTGAAAATATCCAATATATTTCTGTTTTTCATACTTCGATAGGGAGTTGAAAGTAAAGGGGCCTTGTAGGACCTATGTGTTTGAGTATACATTTCAGATATTCTACTTATTCACAATGATATGTAGACTTGTGATATTTAAACTGTGTTTAAGAGTCAACAAGCACTTTGGGTATAGACACAAACTGAGCAGAAAATGGAACTATTCACTAATACATCACTCTAGAATTGGTAGAGTATGCCTAATCCAAAAGATAACATTAGATAACTCTTATTAAAGTTTTAAACTGCATTTCAGAAAGACTAAGTAATCATGATTGTAAACCACTTTTGATCTTATTCTTTAGAACCAAACCCAAATTATGCAAATTGTCTGAAAAGTATATAATGACATGTAAATAAGAACTCATGTCAAAATGGCATGTTATTGTGTAATAATAAGAACAATATCATGGTTCTACTACTGTTCTTTTCTGTAATATAGGTCAGTGGAAGTCTAATGGTTGATCAGCTGAAGATCAAAAGTGTGTATAAATTGATTTCATGAAGCTGAACATCGTTTGGTGAGTATGTAACCTGCTTGGTGATATCAGAAAACATGGAAATTCTGTTTGCAGTAGAATATGTGTAATGAGCCACTTATATAAAGCCTTATCTAATACCGATGTCTTATCCCCTCAAGGAGACTATATAACATGACCGTTCATTTTTATTTTTTTCAGAAATACCTTGAGTTTTTTCAGTTTAGCAAAAGGTATTTTACAAAATCTTGTCTGAATAGCCTGCACTGCTGTTTGTGAGAACCCTGCATACTTCATAATGTCCTTGAACAATAATAGACTTGAGTGTTGTGCTGTATAAGCCAATGTGTTGTAGCAATTAGGTTGATGATCTAGGAGTTGGGAGACCCAGGCTGTAGTCTATATTTAACCATGTAGATTGGGTTAATTTTAATCCAATCATATTCTTATAGCCACAGGATTGTTATTTTAGAGGTAAATAGGAAGATAGTAATAGGAAGAACATTATACAGTACTTTCATGAATTTCTGAATAAGAGATAGAAGATAAGTCTAATAAATACAATTTAAGATTGAAAGCAGTGCTGGAAGCATTCAAATATCTTTTCATACTTTATGTACAGGCTCTCTAACAGAACTTATAAGCAACGGGTTGGTCTCAGGTAACGTCCTGGTAATTTCCAGAACAATATATTTCAAAATACACACAATGTGGTTTTGGATACATAATCTGCATGTGTGCCTGTACATATTCTATTTGGTGTGTGTATGTGTGTCTGCCTGTGCGTTTTATAGCCTTATAGGTGATTGAAATCTACAATGAATTTTAACTTTTTTGTTTGCTTGCTCTCTTCTCTTCTCTTACTTTCTTCTTTCATAAGGGTTCACAGCAAAAAGGACATCTGATAGGACATACATCTTTAGGGAAAACATTTATTTAGGAAAATAACAATATAATATGAAGTTTATGAAGAAAATTCTAAACTACATCTCAAGAACTATGCTTCGGCTTCTTTTAATTACTGTATATAGCATTTATGCCACCTATCTTTCAGCCACATAATATAGAACAGAGTCATGGAATTAGAAGAGAACTTGGAGATTTTCTAGTTGAGCCTCCTAACCAATTCAGGAATTCTTATAACATCCCAGACAAATGGCTGACCTATGTCAGCCTATTCCACTACTTAATAGATCTCTTCTTCTTCTTCTTCTTCTTGTGCCATTTCTGTTATCGGACATTGGTGATCATGTTGGTGATTCTGTTTTTATCAGCAGCCACACGAAAAAGTGATGCTGAGTTTTGTCCAAACCAGTCCCTTAGATTTTGAAGCCACAATGTTCTTCTTCTGCCTGGATAATAAATAATAGATTTCACAGTAGAGAAATTCTTCTCTGATAAGGTCTACCCATAAGTTTCCACCCAAGTTCTTTTCTTGCTCTAGGGTGCAATGGAGAATTAATTCATAGTCTCTGCTCTGTGACTTTCCTTCATGCATTGGAAGACTGCTACCATGTCACTCCTCAGCCTTCTCTTTCTTAGACTGAACATATCAAGTTCCTTCAACTGTTCTTAATCGGAATAAGCTTCCAAGTCTATTACCATCTTTGGGGCTTTCTTTTGCAGTCTTTCCAGTTCCTCAGGGTCCTTTTTGATATCAGTTACCATCAGGTTAACTTGGGCTAAACCTTCTCACTTGTGTCTATGGCTTTCGGCCAAAAATGCTTCTTTCATAAAGTAAAGTAGTTTTAAGACAAAACCAGCAGCATGGTCATTTTCCTGCTTTAAGAAAAACATGATTATGGAGTCTCTACTGTCTTCTCAATAAAACTTTTGCAGCAGAAGCTTCTACAAAACTAACAAGTAAACTAAATAAATAAATAAATGCAATTAGAAAAGCATTTAAAGATAATTGAATTGTGCCTGCTACAATTACCCCTGCAAATGTACTTTGAGTCTTTCTATGACCTGATAGATCTAATTGGTAAAAAATTTAAAAGGATAATGCACCAATAAATACAGGATCTATACTTAAGCAGTGCTCTAATGGGTGATTATTAATAATAACTTTCACTCTTCCTTTCTCTGTTTTCACTGCCAGAGGATTCAGGAAGAGGCTGAAGCTGCTAACATATATGAGATGTATATGTATAAGAAAATGATTCAACCTTTTGCAGCTGAATCACAAACTGAGCTAATTAGAGTCTGCTGAATTAGAACATTTATCCTCAACCAGTGGGTTGTCTCTGGAAATTTCAGTGTTTTTCATTAGATGTAAGTGAAACCATTTGGATAGTTTACTGCTGTGCTCTGTCTTCCATTAGGAGGCTGAATGCACTTAAAGAAACCAGAAGATGCAAGTTTCAAACAGATTCAGTGGGATTCTCTAAAGCACGGGTGTCAAACTCACCACGTCATGTGTTGTGATGTATTGTGACTCTTTTTGCATTGCCGGCAATGGGGTGGGTGCAGTTTCAGTATTATGAAACTGGCCCGCCGGCTGGCAGTTTAACACCCCTGCTCTAAGGGCAAGTAGAACAGGATGGCTTAAAGCTATTGTTCCATTGACAGAAGAAGATACTGCATGAATGGACCATGATTTTATCAAGGCTTCTGTAAGTAGTAGAAGATCCAAAGGTAAGCTTCCATTCATAGGACATAGACATTCATTGACTGAAGGCTTCTTCCAAATCTGAGAATGAAAGTATGGCCCATTGATTTCTCTTTTCTTCTGAAGTTCTTTTGAACATCCTTGAATTCTTTCCAGAAATTCTTTCAATTTTGCATGGAACATTTGAAGGAATCCCAAAGGGTTGAGAAGAAAGTAGGAACTGAGATTTGGAAGCTTGTGAAACTCTACTCACAGGGGATTATATTCAACCTTCTAGCTTAGTTCCTGGGATTAGTGACTATGGTGCTAATTTTAATTTTCATTATGAAAATTGCCAAATTCTCATGCTCTAGATGAAACTGCTAATCTTTATGGTCTAAAAATATATAGAGAATTTAAAAAAAAAAAAAATCCCAAGAATATCTAAATTGTAAGGCAGGAAGAGGGATAGTTGCAAAGGACCACTTTAACAATTGATACAAATACTTTGATAACTAAAATATAAACTTTGGTCATCATTGTAAAGATACTTAAATTTGTCAAGTTAAATGTAATACTATATGGCTTTCTGCAAGTATGCATAACACAAAATAGGGGGGATTTTGGGGATAGGCAGATTGTTGAAAAGAGGACATACTGCAGAGGTCTTCAAACTTGGCCCTTTTATGACTTGTGGACTTTAATGCCCAGAATTCCTCAGTTAGCGTGCCTGGCTGAGGAATTCTGGGAGTTGAAGTCCATGAGTCATAAAAGGGCCAAGTTTGAAGACCCCTGACATACTGCCTCACAACATTATTTTATTTTTTATTTGTATCCCATCTTTATTATTTTTATCAACAACTCAAGATGGCAAACATATCTAAAACACCTTTCTTTTCCTATTTTCTCCACAATAACTTCTCTGTGAGCTGGGTTCAGCTGAGAAAGAGCGACTAGCCCACAGTCACCCAGCTGGCTGTCATGTCTAACCCAGGACTAGATATTACAGTCTCCCACTTTCTAGCCTGGTGCCCCAACTACTAGACCAAACTGTCTTTCAAACATCACTGCTTGTTTATGAAATAACATGAAATAGGAAGCCACTTGATGTAATGGTTTGTGACAATGACTTTAGGAGAGAAGACTAGACAATCGTTGTGCAAAAGATATCTCACCTCACAGAAGCAAAAGGGGCATGAAAAGTGTTTCAGAAGGAGTCATCCAGTTTTCTGAAAACGAGGGGAGAAGTAGTACTTTCAGATGGGCAAGATCCTGTTATTGCAACCTTAAATAAAGATAGGGTTAGTAGTCATGGTTTGTGTTTCTCGTATGGGCTACCTTGAAGGGTTTATACACATTTATCAGGAGGCAAATGGATAAAAGTTGCTGTTTACTGCCCTCTTTACACATGGTTCTGTACTTTGTATTTCAGTACAAGGGGGTCAAACTATTTTCCAAAGGTCCAAAAGGGAAGACAAAAAACAATGGATGGAAACTAACCAAGGAGAGAAGCAACCTAGAACTAAGGAAAAATTTCCTATGGCAATCAAACAATGGAATGGCTTGTCTTCAGAAGTTGGAGGTTTTTAATAATAATAATAATAATAATAATAATAATAATAATAATAATAATAAAAATAAAAACATCAAAAACATCTGCCAGACTATCCCACCTCCTTTACATGGATGATCTGAAGCTGTATGGGAAAACATCATCTGAAATAGAATTGCTACTCAACACTGTCCGTGTATATATAGCCAAGATATTGCAATGGAGTTTGGCTTGGACAAGTGTGCCACACTTACTATCAAACAAGGAAAAATAGTGAGAACTGAAGGAATCAAGATGCCCCACGAAAATAACATTAAGAGTCTGGATGAGGAAGATTACTACAAATACTTGGGTATCCTTCAAGCTGACAACATCAAGCACACTGAAGTCAAGAA
>NW_015387386.1:729050-734245 GCF_001527695.2 Protobothrops mucrosquamatus
TAATAATAATAATAATAATAATAATAATAATAATAATAATAATAATAATAATAATAATAATAATAATAATAATAATAATAAGAAGAAGAAGAAGAAGAAGAAGAAGAAGAAGAAGAAGAAGAAGAAGAAGAAGAAGAAGAAGAAGAAGAAGAAGAAGAAGAAGAAGAAGAAGAAGAAGAAGAAGAAGAAGAAGAAGAAACAACAACAACAACAACAACAACAACAGCAACAACAACAACAGCAATGGTGCATTGGAAGATCTGTAAGAAATATTATTTGCCTGTAAGCAAGAACTGGTGGGATCATAAAATAGAAAAAGTCATAGAAAATTAAACTGCTCTGGGACTTCAGAATTCAAGTACCTGCAACATAACAATTGTCGATAAGAAAAACAAAAAAGTCTGGATAGTGGACATGGCAGTGCCTGGAGACAGCAGAATAGACGAGAAAGAACTGGAGAAGATAACAAAATACAAAAACCTACAAATAGAAATAGAAAGACTGTGGCAAAGGCAAGCAAGGGTAGTGCCAATAGTAATAGGTGCCTTGGGTGCATCCCAAAATACTGGAGCACCACTTGAATACCATTGGTATTGACAAATTCGCCATTAGTCAATTGCAAAAGGCGGCCTTACTAGGAACTGCTTCCATCCTGCAACGATATCTGTAATACCATGATGAAGATGCTGGATTATACCTAGAAAGTTGCAAGTCCATTTGTAGCTTTAGAAACTAACTGGGTGATTTTAAGCCAAATAGTATTTCTTGATTCAACTTACTTCAAAGGATAGTTGTTGTGAGCATAACATCAGAAGTGATAGCATTATGTTACACCCACTTGAGCAGGGTGTAACAGAAGTGGAGCAGGATATAAATCCAATACATAATGCATCTTCACTGAACCACATAAAAGAAATGTAAAGATGTCGTATTCAGATAATGAAGATCTTGTTTCAATTATTAATACTGTATCATGAAATGGAATTCTCCAGTTTCAAAAGAAATCAGAACTAGCCAAACTTTACCCAACATTATTTAAAACAATAAAGTAATATCTTAAAAGCCAGTTCAGTGTTTAAAGGCATCAGGCTAGAAACTAGAAGACCATGAATTCTAGTCTTGCCTTAGACATGAAGTGAACTGGATGACTTTGAGCCAATCGCACTCTCTCAGCCCAAGAAAGATGACAAGGGCAAAATTCTCCCTCCCCCAAACTGTATGGAGTCATCAAGGCAGTCACCAGGAGCCAAATCTGACCTGAAGGCAATAATACTAATATCTTGGTTCTATAAAAAAAGAAAGTAAAGTACAGCTGATGACTATAATAAGTTTGGATATATCATTTGTCACAAAGTTATGGATGGCTGGGCAAAAATGACATGTTCCAGGTAAATCTCCTGAAACATATTGTATTATGCAGAAATGTGAAGAGAAAAATGCATGGTATTCATGAAACCTATTGCCTTTTTTAATGGAAGTTTCTAATAAAACAATTTTATCTGAGAAACAGTAACAATTTCATGCATCAATTATTCATAATTTTAGGGAGCTCCAAAGACTGTATAAACTTTGAAAAATGCTATTCATACACTTGAACAAAGCCGTAAAAAGCATACTACTTCTTTTGTTCTTTAAATTATGTAGTGAATTTGGTTACAATTCACTGTATAATTTGACCTGCCCTTAGCTTATGGCCAATTATTTTAGAGATATAAATGATTTCTTCCCATTAATGCTCAGTTTATACTACTTAGCTTTTAAAATATATAAGGAGCCCAATGGTTTAATTCTTGATCAGAGATGACTCTCTTAGATTAGCTATAGTGACTTCAGTAGAAGTGGGATACTAATGCCCAACTGCAGTTAAATATATTCAAAGAAAATAAGCAAGTTATTGCAGTGATAGGAGCAGAATGAAATGATTCATATTACCTTAAAAGTCTTTTTAAGACTTTAAAAGAGGCATTTGGGTAAGTGGCCTGTTTGCTACTGTTAATAAATATATATAGATTTTTTCCTCCATAACCTTTTGGACTAGTTTTCATAACAACAAGATATTCAAACATATCCTGTATGAATTTTCATAGGTACAGAGCTAAAATCTTTATTTTCAAGCAGTATCAGTATGGCATGGCTCTTCAAATCACTTTGATTTGAATTCCTTCTTTCTGAGATCAAGGTTTGTGTAAAGGGAATGAATTATTACACTCAGAATTATTTTACCTTTATCTCCTACCACAGGCTTGATGCATATAAATCCATGCACCTTTTTTGTGGGCCCCCAGAATTGTGGGACATATGATTTCAGTTCATCATCAACTGCTGAGTAAAAATAATATAATTACTGTCCACATTTCTTTGTCAAATAAGAAATAAAATAGGTGCATAGGCCCTCCAATAGGTAATCATCACTTTTTATTCAACCAAATAAATAAGCAACACCTGAAGACATGAGAGATGAGCCCAAAGCTTCAAGGTAGTTTTTTCCCCTCAAATTGATCTTCCCTACTGGTGACTAAATGGAAATGCCTATTTATTTTATTTTATTTATTAAATGTTTATGCCACCCATCTTCCTTATAAGGTGATTTTGGGCAGCTATGTTACTTTCATAGCAACGAAAATGTTTTATTGCTCTTCTGGAGTTTTTTTTATTTACCAGTCTACTTCTATAGATCAGGGATCTTTCAGTGATTTTACTGAAAGATTAATAAGGTCTATCCCTAAAAACCTTTTTCAAAAGCAACCAAGGTCAGCCACCTGCTGTGAAGCAATTTATTTACAAAATTGAAGTATGTTGGTTTATCAAGACAAAAATATTCAGGATTAGCACACATCTACTATATCAATATTTATCTCTCCTGAGCAGTTCCGTCTATAAAGTACTTCTCTATATTGAAGATTGGTGGTCAGGTCTTATAAATGATTATGTACTTTTATTGTAACCTGAATTGCTCGATAGTCACACATCAACTGTGTATGACAGCAGAATTTTCTTCTCCTTAATTTGGAATTGTGCTTTCCTGAACAATAAAAGCACCTGTCAAAGGCAATTTACAAAGAGGCTAATAATAACAAAGATGTTTGGGAAATCCCAGTCTCAATATGCATTTACCAACACAGATTATTAAGGATTACTTATTTAGAGAAAGAAAAAGAGACACCTGCTGGCTGAGAACGTAATAAAAACCACATCAACTGTTTCTGAGCAGACAGTCCCTGGAGGGGCAAATCATAGTTAGCAAAATCTGGGGCTCTGGCATTGCGATTAAGACAGCAGAACAAACCTTTTTAAAGAGTGGCAGAAAATCCAGTACTGATTTTAAATCCCAAATATTGGCTAAAATAGGGTGAAAGCCTCTGGCATTGATAGTAAATATCAGCACAATTCTCTGACCTTTTCCATAAAAATTTTAGGATTGCTGTGATGGTCTTTTTAAATGATATATCCTGTTAATTTTATTAATTTTTACATGGGTTATTTTGTGATATGCAGAACTACAAGCTCTTCTCCAGACAATTACATAAAAGATGTGGAATATAGAGACATATTTATTTCTGGCAATTCATAATTGCAATTGATTTCTTACTTTTGATATAGGATGCTGTTTCATCAATACTTTTATTTAAACCATAATATGTTTTGTCCTTATTTCAGCACACACAAAACATGTTTAAAGCTTGAGTAAAGCTTCTGAAAAAGTGCACACATTTTTATTTTACGTATACCTCAACTGCAGAATCTTCACACTGAATTTACTAACAGTTTTACTATTCTGTTCAAACACAATATGAATCTTCCTGCACTGAAAATGAAATGAAGTGTGAACCTTCCTGGAAATGAAAATACTAACATTGCCCAATTAGTATCAAGTGTCAATTGTTCTGATGTCAGTTTTAGTTTGCCTAGGCAGAAAGAGTTGGCGTAGTTAATACACAGCTATTTATCCGTTGAATTCTCAGCATCAGCAAATAGTAATGGAATATGTGAATATGGAATATGTAATATACTCAGCATGTGAATAAGATAAGGCAAAATGACAGTTCTGTGTGTGATTTTTCAGTGGCAACTATTCCTTTTTACTACTGGTAGGAAAGTTTTAGATAACTTTTGAAGATTAGTCACTCTTAATATTCTTTGGGAGATAAAATAAGCAAAGCCTGGTTTTTCAATATTTTTCTTTAAAAGAGAGGTGAAAATAACATTTTACTCTTGGTTTTTTTAAGTTAAGTTTATTTTAGGGTTACAACTTTTTTTAATGCATTTCCTGTCTCAAAAATAGCAGGAAATCATGTTGCTGATTTTCAAGAATTGAAGTTGGCTAGACTCTGGAGGCCACAACAAAGCATTCAATTCAGAGGGCTCAGTTTACTCATTCCTTTACACATGTTACAGATTATCATGTTTCAGATTTTTTCTTTAGGATAAGAGCTCCTGAGTGTGTTCAAACTTTGTCTGAATCAGGATGTCCAGACTGTATTATCACTGAGCCTCAGATGCAGACTCCAAAGTGCCTCTGAATTCCATTAGTTTTTATTGCATGAAATATGAATGTTAAATTAAACTTTATCCACCTCCCATTCCATCTTTGTTTTGTTAAATGTTGCACATCTTGATCTGAAAAATAGTTTTTTAAGCCGGTTTTAATCTTTGCACATCTATATTTATCAGGGGGAAAAATTCCTTTGTAGGGTTCTGAATATATGAACTGTAAAGCATCACATATTTAACTTTCATGATAAAAAATAATCACTGTCAATCAAAAATAACTATTAGAAATGAACTGGCTGGATGCAGATTACAACAGCAGCAAGATTCAGCATCTGCATATTTAAAACAGCTAGGTGTACTTAGCTGTTTTAGAATAGAATAGAATAGAATAGAATAGAATAGAATAGAATAGAATAGAATAGAATAGAATAGAATAGAATAGAATATTTTAATGGCCAAGTGTGATTGGACATACGAGAGAGAGAGAGAGAGAGAGAGAGAGAGAGAGAGAGAGAGAGAGAGAGAGAGAGAGAGAGAGAGAGAGAGAGAGAGAGAGAGAGAGAGAGAGAGAGAGAGAGAGAGAAGATGATAAGGATATAGCATCGCAGCCTACTATATGGGTAAATATCTTTAAGCATAAGACAGTGCTGTGGGAGTTAGCTGTTTAGCAGAGTGATGGCATTGGGAATTTTGAATTTGAATTT
>NW_015387386.1:734345-760864 GCF_001527695.2 Protobothrops mucrosquamatus
CCCGCCCTTCTCCCGGAGGACTCAGGGCGGCTTACAGCCAGTTTAAAAACAACTAATACAATACAATACAAAATTTAAGAAAATGATTAAAAATAAATATTTAAATAGGCCGCTTCTACTAAAATTTAGTTAAAACCAATTTAAAATACCCCTAGGCCAGTCCTGCCCGCTGAAACAACCAAGTCTTGAGGGCGCGGCGAAAGGAGGGGAGATCCGGAATCACCCGGATCTCTGGGGGCAGCTCGTTCCAGAGGGTGGGTGCTCCGACAGAGAAGGCTCTCCCCCTGGGGGTCGCCAGCCGACACTGTCTGGTTGACGGCACCCTGAGGAGACCCACTCTGTGGCAAGAAACTATGTTTGTGTCTAGTTGTTTGGCATTCAATGTCCTATTAGTGACGTCGTGAGGGAAGAAGTTGAAACAGTTTATGACCAGAATGTGAGGGGTCTGTATTATACTTCATAAAATTAAACCTTCCACATTGCTACTATATACGGTATATGAAAACGACTCCCACTGAGATTAAAGCATTCGTTTGATCTAGAAATTAAGATGTACTACGTTAAAGATGAAATATGAGAACCAAAAGAAATAAAATATGGACAGTATTACTACTGATACAATTTGAGTTACTAACTATGAGTGAAATGCTTCAATCCATATAGTCAGTTCAACTTTTCAATTCCCCTTTTAGAGTAGCCACTATTTACACGTTTCCTTCTCCAAGTACAAACAGAATCTAATCAACATGAGAAAATCAAGCCAGCCCTGTTAGGATGTTCAAATCAATCTGGTCTGGAAGTTCAGTGCCAAACATGTCACTTCTGTTTAGCATGGATTCTGAAGTTGAAGAGACAAGGTGTTTTAGCAAAGTTTGAAGTCCTTTTCTAGAGTTTGTTTCATGTTTTTTTTTTCTCCAGTACTTTTTCTTTTAGGGTTTTAAGATTGTTAAGAATTCAGGGTCCTAAGAATTGTTGGAGAGTCTTTCCAATAGATTTCATTTTTTTCCAATAATTTTATCCTGATCTTCATTGTTTATGCATATTAAATTGGAATTTTAACTACATATTTGCATTCAAAAAGTAGATGCATATTAAAATATACATTTTGAAACTTTGAAATATCAGATTTATGCATAAAGGCAAAGTTAAATAAAATTTGTTTCTAGTTTTTGCAGGTTTTTTTTTTTTAAAAAAAAAAACCTTTTCCCCTCTTGGAAGTTTCACAAGCATTCCATTTTGATCAATAATTTTCTTTTTTATGAGAGTATTTATGAGATTTGATCTTTGTGAACTCTAACTCATACAATCTCTATTTTATATTTAACATGCCAGTTACAATTTAGCTACAAATACATGATCAATGCATATTTTGAGACAAGAAGTGGGTTCCATGCAGACTAAGGGCTTTCCTACATTGTTAATCAGAAGTGCCCTCTATCCACATTGAGTCAGATGAAAACATTGAGTCAGATGAAGGTCTTACTGATTTTTGTCTCTATTGTCTGTTTCAAGTCATTACAGTTATCTGACTTCTCTTCAAGGTAATGGATAATAAAATCCATTTTACATCTTGAGGCTGCCTTTGAGCAGACTTGGAAGAAGAAGGAAAATGTTTCTTTAATAATGGTGCAACCAAGAACGATATAATTATTCTCACAGGTAGAATAAAGACAAGACAAGGCAATGACATGGGCACTTGCAGACTTCCTAGCGCATATTTATACCCTAGGAAGTATACAAGTAATCAGTCATATGTAGGGGTTTTTTTCGAGGGGGACATCTGTTGTTTCCTGGCAATTGCCTGGACAAGTCATTGTAGTTTTCTTGGTAAGATTTTCAGAAGTGGTTTGCCATTGTATCCTCCTTCTTAGGGCTGAGAGAAAGTATCTAGCCCAATGTTACCCAGCCTAGCTTCATGTCTAAGAGAGAATTAGAATTCATGGTCTCTGGTTTCTTGCCTGGTGCTTAACTACCACACCAAACTCATATGTAATCTACATCTGAATGAAATAAAATGATTTTTTATTAATTGGTATATATTTTTTTTTAATTTTATCCTGGGATTCTGTTATTAGTCATGTGAATCCAGAAATATATAAATAAAACAAATCTCAAGATGAGCATATTTAAAGTCTCATTGATTTCAGTATCTCTATTTTATGCATAACTAGCCTGGATGTAAAGTTTGTATGTACACATACATAATGCGAAGACATTGCTTCTCAACTCGCTAACGAGCTCAGGGGGAGGGGAGAGGTTTGGAATGCAGACTTCAAATATTTAGAAACCAAGGATAAATGCCAGGTGTCTGGCCCGGCCCAGAGATGGTGTCTCATAACAATATCATTCAACTTGTTTGGGCAGTGTGACCTGACCCAGAGGGGGGAGGAAGAAGTCAATGCTTTTACTATAGTGAATTGGGTGGGATCTTGCCAGAGCTGGTTTTACTTTCATATATGCCAATAGGGTGTACTCAATAAAGCTTTGCATTAAGAGATCGGAAAGTCTCAAAGGTGTTTGCTTGGTTGGGTTCGCTAGTTGGAATCTTGACACATAACATGTGGGATTAAATACAAATTATATACATTACAATTTGCATCAGCATTAGTATCAACAACATCAGCATCATTATTTACATCAGCATCACCATCACCATCAGTATCATTATTATTATTATTATTATCATCATCATCATCTTAAATGTTAGGTCTTATGATGAAGATATTCCAAAGTGGCACAAATTGACATTTCTGACATTTTTTCAAATAGCCTTACTTTGACTGAAGAATTACGTCTTGATCTCATGCTTCAACAAAGTTCTTATAGTTCCTTTTTAAGAAGAATACCCTTTAACTTCCCTCCCCAAAATCAAGCCCATTAGTCTGATTTTCCACTTCCTGGTATTCCTTTAATATTTCCTCCTCCTCGTATTGCATCCTTTCATGAGGATACAGGGGGATTCCTAATAAAAGGGCATATACATTGGATTATTGGTGATGAAAAACCATTGGCATGTATAGGCAGCATATATTATGAAGTGGACATTTATTCTGTCAGTGCTGTAAAAGATGGATCAACGATTCTTAAGAGGTTGTGTCCTGTCTTTATTTAGGATTTGCTTCTCAATGTTTGCTAATTAGTGTTACATGACAGAGCTCTGGAATCCTCATTAGTGGTCCTTATTGAAAAGAAAGGGGAAATGTAACAAACCCCACACTGACACAGTAACAGAATTAGTGCTAGCTTGTGTTATTTGTTTCCTTCTGCTACAGAGATCCAACTAGAGGTGCTACTTTTGTGCCTCGAAGTGACTGACACATCTGCGAATGCAATGCGTCACCCGCTGGTTCAGGATCTGTTGCCTCTTTTGGAAGGCTTTGGAAAATGAATGGTTTCATGTTGACTTACTGTGAGCAAGATAAATGAGAAAAATAGCAATAGAAACACCACTACTAGAAGTGCTCTAAATATTATGGCACGATTTGATGTGCAAGTGATATTGCAAATATAATCAGACATCCACACTCTACTCTAAGTCTATTAATTATGGCAAAGATACCACTTAGAGGAGAATTTGCTTCTTTGAATCATTATCATTCAGTGTCAGTAACAACAACAATAGCAACCCTGCATAAGTTCTGCCATTGTTGTCTTTTATTTCATCTCAACTTGAAACTCTCTTAGCAAGTAAGTAAGGACTGGACATCTATTCTGACCTGTGAAATTAATTATTTTTATTTCCTCATACTTGTCCAGTGTTCAGCCTGTTTTCTGCATATATTTGCTATGGTGTTATTTCCTTAATTGTTTAAGGAAATACACACATCAAGATAACTTTGAATATATCACAATTCCTACACATACTTGCTATAGTTTTTTAAAAAAATTGAAAACAATATTTGTACAGAACATTTGTAAAAAAGATTGGAAAAATATTCTGATTAGGATATCAATTTGACTGAATTTATAGTGTTATATGAATTTTTTCATTCCAGTCCAGTCTTTGTTCATTAAAATGTTTATGATTCAGGTTTAAAACATAACTCATTGACTTTTCTCCTATAGCAGGGGTCCCCAACCCCTGGTCCATGGACCAAGTACCATGCCGTGGCATGCCAGCAAACGGTCCGCACAAACAAGGAAAGCCCCATTCACAGGATGCAGGCAACACACAAAACCACACCCCCTCTGGTCCATGGAAAAACCTATGTCCACGTAACTTGTCCCTGGTGTCCAAAAGGTTGGGGACCTCTGTCCTATAGAATTTAAAATTACTTATTTCTCTCTTCTCCATAATACTTCTATTTCATTTACATACGAAATCCTTATCATTGCATTCTGGTTGAGAAGGATTTCATATATAAATGAAATAGAAGTATTATGGAGAAGAGAGAAATAAGTAATTATGTGTCAAGGTTCTGGTTGAAGAACCTGTTAGAGTTTACAGCTTTCCAGCACAAAAATAAGTCCAAAAAATAAGTACACATTCAAAATGAGCAGGAGGCATAGTTTAGAAAAACTTTATCTATAAATATATATAAACATGATACATACAGTTTCATTCAGCTCTGGGGAACATCAACAACAACTTAACTTGGAGATCAGAAAAAAACACAGAGAACACTAAGAAAACTAACACAGGCTGGATCACATGCCTCACACAGCCAATACTGTGTCTTAATCAAAAATAGTTCTCATTGGCTGGTTGTTGTTATGGCTATTCCAGTTCATAAAATTTCTTACACAGTGACAGAACCCAATGAATTAAGCACACTGGAGACATTGCAATCTCTAATGCAAACTTTATTGGGCATAGCATACTGGCACCAAAGAATGGAAAACCAGCTCTGGCAATATGGCGGGAAAAAGATAATTAAAAGAATAAAACTTCCCCTCTCTGACAGTTCAGGTCACATTGTCCAATTAGTCTATTACTACTACTACTACTACTACTACTACTGCTGCTGCTGCTGCTGCTGCTAATAATAATAATAACAACAATAATAATAATAATAATAATAATAATAATAATAATAATAATAATAATAATAATAATAATAATAATAATAATAATAATAATAATATAAAGTTGGAAAGGACCTGTGCATTTGGTTTTTCTTGCCTAAATGTAGAGCCTTACTTTTTTCACCATTGAATTTCAAGTCTGTCAAGATCCTTCCATATCTTAAGCCTATCTTCTGGGGTGTTGGCTATTCCTGCCAGCTTGGTGTTGTCTGCAAATTTGATGAGTTCCCCATCTTTCCCTTCATCCAAATCATTGATGAAGATGTTGAAGAGCACTGGGCCCAGAACAGAGCCCCGGGGCACCCCACTACACACTTCCCTCCATGTAGATGCAGTTCCATTGAGGACCACATGCTGAGTACAGCCAGTCAGCCAGCTACGAATCCATCTGGTAGTGATGCTGTCTAACCCGCATTTTTCTATCTTATCAAGTAATAGGTTGTGATCTACTTTATCAAATGCCTTACTGAAATCCAAGTAAATTATATCCACAGCATTCCTCTGGTCCACTAATTTTGTCACCTGGTCAAAGAATGCAATAAGATTTGTCTGGCATGATCTGTTTTTGACAAACCAACTTGTTATGAGAAAAAATCCTCCGTTCGCCACAACACTATTCTGGTGACCTTGGTACTCACAGTGATAGAAACCACCTGTGCATTCCAAGCCTTCCCCTTTGCAACTGTAGGCAAGCTAGAAGCAGCATGGCAGCCCTAATACAATAAGTCTTCATAGTTTGACATTATGATTGAATGGGCAATGTGGTATCATACTATTAATCCTTCATTTCAGACACTCCTCCCCCCAAATGTTCACCAAGACTGCATTCTCATCCCTTCTCTGTTTAACTTTTATATCAGTGGCATTGTTCAAGCTTATGGAAGCAGAAATGGCATCTTCTCTCTCATCAAATTGTGGTACTTTATCTTGGCTTCCCTATGCTGTTGATACTGAACTTGATTCTCTCTTTATGCCACATAACCCTTTGATGCAGGCTGCATGTATTAACTGAATATTGCTTTACTAAAGTATTGATAATACTTTAAAACAAAGATGCTGCTTCTTACTTAGGGACATTGTCAGCATAAATTGACTCTCTGGGACTTGCCTGTTGAGGAGGTTCAGACTTTTAAATATCTAGGTATCCGCTTTCACTTCTCAATTTCTTGGATATGTCAAATTCATAACATGGGACCAAGAGGCTGTTAATGCAATCATTACATACCCTAGCTGTGATGGAAATATCTCAGTCTCAGGTGATAGTATATAATGCTAAAGGATTAAATATTTTGTTGTTTGTTCCTAGTTCCATGATTACCTTTTATTCAACTATTGAATTCTTTCCAAGGATGTGGGATAGCAGATGTTGTAGTTTCATGGTGTTAAATGGTCATAGGATCTAAGCTGTTCCAAGTAAAGCTGCCCTTTGCCATTGACTGATAGTGATTTTATTGTTGCCAGCAGTTTTTGAGTAGTGTTCCATATGTTTTGGGATTGCATCCAAGTCACCTATTACAGTCCCATTGGTGTTATCTTTACTCCTTTTATTGGCCACAGTTGTTCTACTTCTATTTGCAGATCTTCGTATTTTGTAATTTTCTCCATTTTTTTCCTCTACTATCCTATTGTCTTCAGACATGTCCACTAACCAGAAAGATTTTTGTGTTTCTTATCAATACTTGTTAAGTCTGAATGTTGTTTGGCAGATGCTTATCTGTTTGAAAGTCCCAGACTATTTTAGCTTTTACAGTTTTCATTACCTTGCCTATTTGGTGGTCCCACCAGTTCTTGCTTGTAAGCTAAAAGGGTATTTCTTGCAGATATTCCAATACACTATTATTATTATTATTATTATTATTATTATTATTATTATTATTATTATTATTATTATTATTACTAATTTTATTATGTCTTTTCCATTTTACCAAACTTGGCCATGCTTGGGCTGCTCTTCTATGGTAGCTCATTTGAGAATATATTGCCTGAAGCACTGGTTAACACAATCATTTGGAGGCAATTTGATTTTGTTGACTACTCTATTTCCTCTTGGGGGAGGAAAAACATTGCTAAAGTTTTTTCTGTCTGTGGTTCCCCTACTCTATTTTAAGTAGTTAAACAAGCATATTTTGATTTAAATGCCCAGAATGGCCCAGTTCTCTCCTTATTGCTTCAAGGATCCCCTTCACAATCTTTTTGGTCCCCGCAGTTCCTTCCATAACTTCATTTCTGTCATACACAGAAGAACATTCATGCTAGGAAGATTTAATTACTTTTCATCTATGCTGACAGACAGAGAGTTTAATCATATCCCCAGTACTAGAAGAACTTTTCCATTTGCTCAGGATCCGCAACTAAAACATTTGCTCATGTTTTACTCCATTGCTTCCTTTATGGTAATTTATATTTATTTATTTATTTATTTTAAAGATTTGTATATTCACCTTTAGTAGAACAAGAAGAAGAAGGGGCAAGCAAAGAACATGTTGGCTTGATAACATCAAATCTAATACAAAGTTGAACATCCAACAATTGAAAGAAGCTGTGCTTGATAGGGTAGAATGACTTGGTTATTATAAAGTTATTATAAAGTCGGCAAGAGTCAGACACAACTAAGTGGTTGAAACAACAACACATCTACCTATCTTAAACACAATGCTGGATGGCTCTCAACAATAATATCCAATAACTATAAAAGCATAAACCATAAAGTAAAAAACAAAAACAAGCAAACAAATATAAAAGTATGCAACTTTTTAAATGTCCACTTCTGAACAGCTGCCTAAGAAATTAGCCAGAAAATGACATGGGTTTTGTTCCTGTCCTAAAACAGGAAACATTGGAGATCTGGGACCTACCTTTTTCTTTAAAGGGATAATTTCAGATGTACTAGATCATTTTCTCCAACTTGTTTTCATTATATTTCTTTTTTAGTGGTTTATTTATTTATTACTGCTATTGCTTTTTTTGGGGGGATGGGGTCTTTGACTTGAAATCAGTAAAGCAATCTTAGAACTATGTGTAACCTCTCACAGCTTCCTCTTACTATATTACTGAATTTCATTTGATCACTGAACAGCCACTTTGAGACCTGTGTTGTAATCTCTAAAGTGTGTTTATATTGTTTAAGAAACCAAAGAACCCGAAAATTCACCCATTCGCATTATGTAGGTAAAAATTGCATTATCCAGGTTAAGTGAATTGCAAACACATACGCACACAAACATTTCCAGAGCAGTCATAAAATTGGTAATAACACCTATAAAATTGCTCGAGAAGCAAAGGATGTGAAAGGAGATATTTTGAAGCAGGAGAAACTCTGGGAAGCAAGGCTAAAGAGAGATAACACAGAGGAAGAAATAAACCATAGCTTTATTTTAACAACTAACCTTTATTGTAACACATAGTTCTTTGTACTCTCAATAAGACATTGTTTTTGTAATACTATTACTTTACCTCACTACCTTTGGTCTCTTAATTACTTGCATATTTTAAGGGTCTATCCAGGGGTTTCATTCCCTATTTTGTAGACTGGCTCTGGTCTTTCGTATAGCATAATAAAATTGCAATTTGTGCCCCTGTTGATGGATAATCTGTTCTGAAATAAACTCATTTGGTTATCTCCTACAAGCAAGTTAATAAATATAAAAATTCAGAGAAAAAAAGAAATCCTCAGAGTTGCCCATAATTTTGCAATGTCATTGTGCTCACCATTTATCCCTCCTCTCCCCATGATATATGTTGGTTAAGTACATCTCCTGGTAATGTCAACCACTACATAAGAATTTGACAGGACTCAAGCATGGAAATGTTGGGTAATCAAAGGATTCCAATCTCTGAGTTATTTGATTTAACATTTAGTAAATAAAAAAATCATACAAGAAGGTTCATATTTCAGTGCCAGAAAAATCCACCTGAAGGTCATAAGACATAGCTTCTTTTCACAACCTGATAGAGATAAGATGGTGAAGTGGGAACAGCCTGTAGGTGCAAGAAAACATGGAAAGTAAAGAAGTGAGAAAGAGCACTTATTCAGAACTAAAGCCACACATTGAAAATGATAGGCTCTTTATTATCAACTGTGTTGGAATTTGGCCCATTCCACTAACCTGAAGTTTCATAGTGGAGGTATCTTAGAACTTAAGTTTGGCGAGTGTGTGACATCTCTAGCTTCAAGATCACACTATGAAATGGAATAAGGACTCTAGCACTTAGACTTATTTACCACTCCACAGTGCTTTACAGCCCTCTCTAAGGGGTTTACAGAGTCAGCATGTTGCCCCCAACAATCTGGGTCTCATTTTACTGACTTTGGAAGGATGGAAGGATGAGTCAAACATTGAACTGGTCAGGATTGAACTCCTGACTGTAGACAGAGTTAGCCTGCAATCAGTGGTGGGACTGAAATATGTGAACAACCGGTTCTCTGTGTGGATGCGGCTTCTAGAAGTCCATTCTGGGACTGGGCAACAAAAAATTAGCTACTGGTGTAGTGTGAACTGGCAGAATCCCATCACTGCCTGCAATACTGCATTCTAACCATTGTACTACCAGGGCTCAAAAAAACCCAAAGCTGATCAGTAAACCATTTTTTCCATTGGGATTGCATAGTAATATGTAGCTCTATGTAGCAGTGTATTTGGAACTTTTGGCTGTAATAAACATTGCATATTTATCATACAACTATGTTTTGGACAGAATGTGATCAAATTTGGATAATAAACATGACAAATAAATGACAATTCAATAGTTAATTATTTAATTATACAAAAAAATCATGCAGAATAATAACAGAATAACAGAGTTGGAAGCGGCCTTGGAGGTCTTCTAGTCCAACCGTCTGCTCAGGCAGGAAACCCTATACCATTTCAGACAAATGGTTGTCCAATCTCTTCTTAAAAACTTCCAGTGTTGCAGCATGCACAATTTCTGGAGACAAGTTGTTCCACTAATCAATTGTTCTGTCAGGAAATTTCTCCTTGGTTCTAGGTTGCTTCTTTGGTTAGTTTCCATCCATTGCTTCTTGTCTTGCCTTCAGGTGCTTTGGAGAATAGCTTGACTCCCTCTTCTTTGTAGCAGCCCCTGAGATATTGGAACACTGCTATCATGTTACCCCTAGTCCTTCTCTTCATTAAACTAGACATACCAAATTCCAGCAACTGTTCTTTGTATATTTTAGCTTCCAGTCATCTAATCATCTTTGTTGCTCTTCTTTGTACTCTTTCTAAAGTTTCAACAAATTTTTTACATTGTAAAACTGGATGCAGTATTCCAACTGCAGCCTTACCAAGGCGTTGTAAAGTGGTATTAATACTTTACATGATCTTGATTTTATCCCTCTGTTAATGCAGTCTAGAACTGTGTTGGCTTTTTTGACGGCTGCAGCACACTGCTGGCTCTTGCCACATTCTCCCATTACCAATTGTTTCCTTGACTTTTTTCCCCTGTTTTTTACATGTTGAAAAAAGCTTTTATGTTAGCTTTGACTTTTGTTGCAAGCCTTAGTTCATTTTGACCCTTAGCTTTCCTCACTTCATTTTTACAAACTTAGGGTATTTGCTGATATTCTGCCTTAGTATGTGCCCCTCTTTCTATTTTTTATACTTTTCCTTTTTGTCTTTCAATTTATCAGAGAGTTCTTTATGCAGCCATGCTGGTTTCTTTTGAGAGCTGTTATTTTTCTTCTTCGTTGATATTGTGCTAGCCGGGCTTTTATAATCTCACTTTTCAAAGTTTCCCAAGCTTCTAGGGTTGTTTTCCCCTTGAGGATTCTCATCCATGGAATCCGTCCCAAGCTCTCTCTAAGTTTATTGAAATTAGCTCTCTTAAAGTCCAAGGCTCTAGTTTGACTTTGTTTTATTGCTTGTGCTTGCATAATGTTGAATTCCAATATTGCATGATCACTCCTCCCCAAGGTTCCTGTGGCTTCAACATCTTCTATAATTTCATCTCTGTTAGTGAGAATTAAGTCCAATATGGCTGATCCCCTAGTTCCCTACTTTTTGGGAGACAAAGTTGTCTGCTAGGTTTATCAGGAACCTATTTGATCTTCCACTAGGTGGAAGTTTGTCTCCCAGTTGATGTCAGAATAATTAAAGTCCCCCATTACTATTGTGATGTGCTTCCTACATACCTTAGTTAACTGACTAGCAAAAAGTTCATCTATTTCCTCTGTTTGATTGGGTGGCTTATAATATACACCTATGGCAATGTCATTTTTTCCCCTTTTAAATTGACCCAAATGCATTCAAGACAGTTTTCATCATTGTTGTGCAATATTTCTATAGAGATGTTGTTATTTCTTATATTTAGTGCAATTCCATCTTCCCCTTTAATTGGTCTTTTTCTTTTAAATAATTTAAATTCATCTAGTTGTATATTCCATTTGTGAGTTTTATCCCACCAAGTTTCCATAATGCCAACAATATCATACCTGCAATAAAGGATCTATTTCAACTATCAAAATCTCTCAATTCCCAAGAAAAATGTGAAAGAAGAATTTTGTGCTCATAACTGTGATTGAAGAGTTCAATAATAGCTTGACTGATAGGACCATCTTTGAAGGGCAGGGCTATTAGTTGTTAAACTCAATGTTAAAATCATTTTCCAACCCTAATGTTATTTTTTCATATAAATTACAATAGCTCTGCCTTTCCCTTTTTTTGGTGTTGCCTTTTGTGGTAAACTGGTATTCTAAAGAAATAATTCATAACAAGTGTCATGGAATCCTAGACCTGAAGCAGAGAAAGTTCAACTCCATTTTTCAATCTTGAAAAATCTGTTTCAGAGCATCCTGTTCAAGCTTGGAATTAAGCTGCATTTGGCTGCATCCAAAATACATTCTTAGTATCCATTATTAGATTGATACGAACAATTTATATCTAACATTTGAAGATTGCCTTTGTATTTAAAAAGGAGAGTTTTGGAGTAATCACTGCTGTAGAATTTGAGTAATTTCTAAATTAAGAACGATAAGAAGCATATTTTTCTTTAATTGTGCAATTCATGTAGAAAATTTCTTTTGTAGGACAGAGAAAGCTCTTTTCAGGATGTTCAATGCAAAATGTTCAGCTTTATTTGAAACTGTAAGGATATTTCAGAAGAGTTGAATTATGTCATCTATGATTCTAAATATACCGTGTATCCTTTAAAAAAATTGAAATGAATCTAATAGGAACTTGCTTAGAGAGATTTGATTAACTGAGTGATTGATTGATTATATGACATCAAATTACTGTCAGCTGATCATTATCAGTATGAGCCACTCAGAATTGTGCTTTAAGGTGTGGCCACAATGGTGGGATTCAAATATGTGAACAACCGGTTCTCTGTGTGGATGCCACTTCTGGAAGTCCATTCTGGGCCTGGGCAACAAAAAATTAGCTACCAGTTCTGCCGAAGTGGTGTGAACTGGCTAAATCCCACCAATGTGTGGCCATATAAATCTTTTCAATAAATAAATAAATAAATAAATAAATAAATTTTTAGCAACTACATAGATAGGACTTCTCCAGGATTACCTGTGTCTATAGATCTGTCAACAATGCATCCATCCCCATTGTAATCTAGTCTACTCATCTTGCTCCTGGTTGTCTACTTCTCTTTCCTTCCACTTTCTCAGCATTATGGATTTTTCAAGGGACATGGGTCTTTATATAATATGAATATTATGTACTGTAATAAGTTGATCCTCTATTCATTTGTGCCTTGAGTGAGAATTCTGGATTGATTTGGATGGATTCAGTTATAGTGGTGATGAGTGCACTGTTAAAAAAATCTGAAACAAAGGTTAGGGACAGATTGTCAATGGAGAAAACCTATCTATGTGGTTGCTAGCAGTCAAAAATGAGTTGATAGCACATAATCAATCACATATGATCTTCAAGATCTGGTGAGAACAATAAGTCTTTCCCAAGTTACCTAGACAAAGAAATAGAGGATGGACAGAGATAGAGAAAGAATGAAAGATATAGGTTTTTTTCTGCCTTTTATTATCGCTTAACCACCACTATTTTCAGGTCCAAACTTCTCCATCTTCCCTACCCCTGAAAGGACACCAAAACCAATGGCAGGTAATGCCTGAAACAACAGATAAAAAAGCACTGGAAGAGAGAGATAGAAAAAAAAACTCAGTTTTTTTAAGGTGTTAAGAAACTCAAGTCATATTTCCTAACAGGAGTTTTTAAGTCTATTTTTATCTTTATTTTATCTGTTATCACCATGACCACCAGAAGCTGCTACGAGATGCATTATGCATGTGTAACAATATAAGTTCAGGATTTAAATTCTAAAATCTTTGTGGCATATGATTTATTTTAAAATCCATTTAAACCCAATTTATGGATAAGAGACAGCAAAGAAAAACTCTTCTAGTTTTACAACAAATAAGGCTATAATTCCATGTATACTTCTTTTATAAACTGGATGTCAGAGATGTGTAGTTTGCCCCTTTGAAAAATAAAATAGTCTCTTGAATTTGGATGTAAACTAAAATTGTGTTTCCATTGTCTGGGTTAATGTGTGTCTCCAAATCTCATTATTGGATTCAGAGTCAAAGAACTCTAATGGAAACAGTTAACTGTGTCACATTGCAAGATTTGATAACTGAAACAAATGCTCACTAAATATGTCTTTCTATGATCTTACCATTTGTTAGCCTGATTAGCATATACCATAATGTCAGTGGGAGGCACAGCTTTGTTTCTTCAGTTAGATGTTTTCTGTATTCTTAACAAACAGAGTAATACTTGAGTTGGCAAATTTCAACATTATTTTCAGGCGCACTAATTCTATGTGAAAAGTGGAAGACAAAAACAACCGAGCTATATAATCTCTCCAAATAGCTAAAATTGCCACCTCAAAATTTTCTCAAGACTAACATTCAAATTCTTCAAAGATAACCTTGCCAGGCCACATCAGTCAACTCTAATTGACTTGTGTTGCTGTAGTTCCTCTCAGAAGGAACACAAATGACTTTATTAGACAGTTGCTTTGAACGATTCTTGCAGCAGCCCTTCAGACTGTTTTTAGAGCATTTCTTCCTTACGTGGAGCAATATGAGCAGAAAAATAATTGTCTTTTGCCACCTGTAATTATTGATAAACGTTCTTGCCAATGTTCAGTCAGGTTTGCTCTTCATCTTTCACCAGCAGTTTTCTAGGCATCTCTTCAGCTACAACATTTCCTGAGTTTTCCCAGGTTTGATCTAGTGTGAGGTGTCTTAACCAATATGCTCAAGTGGAGGCTCTTAGCAGATAACAACATGCTGTGTGAATGTGGAAAGACTTAGAGCCCAGCCTCTCTGCTGGAATGTCAGATACTACCAGAAAATGTACCAATAATGACTTATTTTTGGCCAACAACAAAGCCAAGAAGGTGGCTTCATTCTGGTAATTTAAAGTTTGATCTAGACATGGAAAAAGATTTCATGAGTTCCCCTGACTTGTATCAGCTACCTTAAAAGATATGATGCCATCCCTTCTAAAGAGCTGCTCCATGGATCTAGCCTCTTTAGACAACTACACCATGAGAAACCTTCCCTTTTCCAGAAAGAAACTTGGGATACAACTTAGAGCATCTTAGGGATAATAGATTACCTGGTTTTAATACTTCACCCATAGTATCCTTCTAAGCTTTCCATGATATTTAGGAGTAGAGGGCCCTTTTCTACAGTTGTTTTGCTTTTTCCAGATTGGATAATTTCAGGCGGTGTTAGAAGGAAGGTCAAACAAATGGTTGCCTTGCTCCCTTGTGAGATTCATCTCTCTCTTTCCTGCCCCTACTTTTTAGTATCTGATGGGAGAGGTCATCCAATGATTTGGAGTGATATGGATGATATGGTAGTTATTTCTACTCCAGGCTGATCTACACATGTTGGTTCAAAGTGCTGATTTTACCTACAAAGCACTTTGTGGCTTGCCGTTTACATGAATTCAGATCCATTTCCTGCAGATAGAACCAAATAAGTTGTCCATTTATCCAAATTATGGGCTCATCCCAATATCAGTTTTAAGAAACACTATTATTTGACAATGACGCAATTCCATTATCAGATCACTTTGGAGTAATATTAACAGTAGAGGGTAATGTCATGATGGCAATAGAGGGCAGTTTGCTACAAAATATCAAATCTGTTCTACAAATGATCACAGATAAATTGATTCTCTTCTATTCTTCAAAGATAATCTTGCCAGGCCATATCAGTCAACTCTAACAGACCTCTGTTGTTGATCAAGATATAGCTCAACTATCTCCATGTACAATCTATAACAGGAATCTAGAAAACAGTGTTTTGGATTTATTGGTCTAGAGATGCTTAGATGAGATAGGTGGCCATACAAATCATAATTATGCTTGGTCACATAGTCAGCCAGATGTTTAGACTGGATTCTATATTTTTAACCACCTATACAGTCCATCCCAAGAACTTGGGATATGTATTTGTTATTGTTTGATAGTGTTAAATATATTGTTGCAGGATATAAGCTGTTCCAAGTGGAGCTGCCTTTTGAAATTGACTGAGGGTGAATTTGTCAATGCCAATGGTATTCAAGTGGTGCTCCAGATGTTTTGGGATTGCACTCAAGGTACTTATTACAATTGGTACTATCTTTGCTTTCTTTTGCCACAGTCTTTCTATTTTTATTTTCAGATTTTTGTATTCTGTTATCGTCTTCAGTTCTTTTTCTTCTATTTAGCATATAAGTGTTGATTGAGCAGGGCCCCCAATATTGTCTGAGGCATTACACATCCTCTTAATTACCTGTTTTCCCTGTTACCTTCCGGGAGGAAGCTTTGTGATATCCGAATCAGAACATCCAGATTCAGTCATAGTTTCATTCCATACAGTATTACCATGTGAACTCTAAAGCTTCCTCTTTCTGTTATGTATTCAAGATGGACAGTGATTAATATTTATATGTTATTTATATGTAAGAGTGTAAGTTTATACATATGTTGCATATAGCATGTTTAAATATGTGCTATGTATGTGTACGCTTTGATAGCAAGCAACAAAATTTCATTTTTAATGTGTGCCAATGTGCCCACATAAAAAAATGACAATAAGGGTTATCTAATATCTACTCTGCTCTCTCCAGCTATTGCCATGTCCACTATCCATGGTTTTTTTGTTTTTCTTATCAATACTTATAAGTCAGGTTTTTTTTGTGATAGGTAATTGTGTGTTTGAATTCTAAAGTCCCAGAAGTACATTGCTTTTTTTCATTTTCTGTTACTGTTCCTACTATTACTGTTGTGAAAATAATCTACATTTAATTCATTGTCTAATTTTGTTATTTATTTATTTATATTTTTAAAAGTGATCTCCTACTCTGGAATAAATTTTGAATCTCTGCTTTGCAATTTAGGACCAAATCTAATTTCATGGATCTACTAATTAGATCCTACAACTTTTCTGTGTAATTGAATAGGAGGAAATGTTTAGCATTAGTCATACCAAAAATTGTTCCTTATTAGTCATTTTCATGACTTGTCATTTATGGGAGTAGAGTGTGGCATATCTGAGATCTATACTAGAAAGTGTTTTTGTGATTTGGAATCTTTTTTTTTTCTTTTTAAAAATTCACTTTTTAATAAATTAGAAGAAAAATTCAGGAAAAATGAATTCTACAAAGAGCATTCAAGTGTGTCAGTTTCATATTAGTAGATTCTGAGGTTTAATGTTAATATTAGTAACCTGCCATCTCAAAAGAAGTGAGATTAAATTTATTGCCAAAAAGTGTTCTGAAAGTGAGATATAGATGTATAAAAAAGGTGATATTTTAGACATTGTTATTTTAAAGGATCTCCCAAGCAAATCAACAAAACAGAGCAATTTTCAGAAATGGGAAGGTCAAGTAAATATGAATGAAATGAATAGTGAAATATTGAAAAAAAAACCTGCAATTCTTCCAGAAAGCTGCCACTGTACAAAATGTAGTATATGGAAAATTTCCAAGAAATGTTGTTAAGTCTAGTAATTATTGCCATACCAGCTGCTGGATTGTGCAGACACAGAGTGGGTTGAATATGCTGTCACATTAGACATACTTGCCAAAAAACAGACTGTGCCTACGATCTGTACATCTTTTTCTCACTTCCTCTCTGGGGCGTTTTTAAGCATTGCTTAATTAGCTTTTGTTTACTCAGTGTAATGTTTAATGTCTCTTGGAGGCTTGAGCTTGGAGAGAAGGATGTAGGATGAGTAAATAGCTTAAATGTAAAGCATTGCACATGACCAGAGAATTGGTGTTGCCACAAATGGTAATGCTAGATCATATACAAATTATATTTCTTCATCATATTGTTCTAAACAGAATTTTAAAAACACAACTGGATTGAAAATAAATAAATAAAAGTGCAAACCACAAAACGTTTGCCCATTTCTCTTCCATTTATAAGCCTACAGGTAGTCCTGGACTTACAAACGTAATTGAGTCCATAATTATGGTCGTAAGTTGTGATGGTTGTTAAGCGGGTCACCATATGACCGAATCTGATTTTAGGATCTTTTTTAAGGTGGTGGTTAAATAAACACCTTGGTTGTTAACTGAATATCATGATCATTAAGGTTATTAATTGAACTTCCCTGTTGCTAAATGAACATGTTTTTTTCAATGGACACTTCTTTTTGCCAGAAACCAGCAAAAAACATCATAAATAACAACCATGTGACTGTGGGATGCTGAGATTGTCAGCTGGAAAGCTGACGGCATGGGTTCAAAACCTGAGTGCCATACAATGGGGTGAGCTCCTATTACTTGCCCCAGCTCCTCCCCACCTATCAGTTTGAAAGCATGCAAATGTGAGTAGATAAATAAGTACCACTCAGGTGGGAAGGTAACCCCACTCTGTGCACCTCAGCATACAGTCATGCTGGCCTCATGACCATGATGTCTTCGGACAAACCTGGCTCCCTCGGCTAAGAAACAGAGATGAGCACTGCTCTCTAGAGCAGTGGTTCTCAACCTTTTTAATGCCGTGACCCCAACCGGTCGTACGTCGAGGACTAAACCGGTCGTAAGTCGAGGACTAAACCGGTCGTAAGTCGAGGACTACCCAACCGGTCATAAGTCGAGGACTTTCCCTGCCCAGGAGCGCCGCGCATGCGTGGTTCCGCCCCCTGCGCCGGCCGAGGCGTACCTGGCAAGCGGCAGAGACGGAGCAGGCTGACCACCAGCTGGCCCAGCCCAAGGGAGGTAAGGCAGCCGCCGGAAAAGGGGAAAAAAATGGCGGACAGCCTTGCTTGGCGACCCCCATGAAATGGTCGATCGACCCCAAATGGGGTCCTGACCCACAGGTTGAGAACCACTGCTCTAGAGTCAGAAATGACTGGACTGGGGAAATGTTGATCTTGACCTTTACAGTGATGTAACCTCACAAATGCTGCCATTATAATGTATATTTGTATTCCAATGTATTCTGTGATGGAAGTGCACGTCATGGCATCTACACAATGACATTGTGCTAAATGTGTTGCTGTATGTTCCTCTCCAATGAAGCCTATGCACACAAACAATGAATGGAAGAAGGAACTATTTTGAATTACAGATTCCTCTGGGCAGTTATGTCCCCAAACTGTCTGAAATAATTTGAAGCTCCATATAATATTTAAAAACCAGTGGTGAATAAGGGAAATACATGATCTTCCTTCTCTGGGGCATGAATTGTCCTAGTCTTAAAAGGCACTTTTGAGACACGTAATCTTTGAATTCTAAAAATATCTCAATACAGATAATCATGGCAATTTATTAGACTCACAATCTTTTACAGTTTTTGTATTTTCCAAATTATATGTGACCATTAGAGAACAATCTTATAATTCAACTATGAATATTCGGTAGACAATGAAATCAACAGCCTGGCAAAAGAAATTGGGACAGTTACATTGGCAGAGTAAGTATATATTCCTTTTTCCCCCTCCCATTTGGAGTGCCTTCATCTCATAAACAAAAGTGGCTGAGTTTTCTACTTGTTTTCTAAAATACCAGTATTGTTCCCATGGCTAATCTAGCAATATTATTACACTATTTAATGGAATTGTTTGCAACACTAGGTAGGTATTTATTGAACTTCCAAATTGGTATATGCCAGCACTTGGAGCAATGTCCCACTTCATTTACATTGGACTAATAGCCAATGATTATTAAACAAAATGGGTAAAATTTCCCTTCTCCTTCAGAAAAAAATGTGGAGATTTCAACTCTACAGGATTTTTTTACTTCAAGATAACCTTTCCTAAGAAGAGATATGAAGACTAACTTCATCATGAAAAAAAAATATCAATAAACAGACTTTTCATGAATTATATAAAAGATTCCTTATGTTAACTTGCTACTTAATGCAATAATGTTTGTGTTACACCTAGCTGCTGTTTTATATTTGATCACTTCTGAAACAATTTTGTCTCTCTCACCATTGCACCTTTATCTCCCTATCCTCCAAACAACAGTAGCCATGTGTCCATATACAATATTATTGAAGATTCATATTCAAAGCACTGGTGAAGTGAACTGTGATTCTTGAAAACATTTGCTATAATACATTATACCATATATAAAATTTGCAGGAAGATCAACACCTATGAATATTTGACACTACATTCCCTTGTATGATGAATTTCCTACTACTTGCTTTATTTTTTTAATGTAGGCCTTAATAAAATATTAATTATAGATTAATATTGAGAAGTATAATCTAAGAATTATATTTTCCCCTTTCCTTCCAGAATTAGTGAGTTAGATTAAGGATAATAATAATAATAATAATAATAATAATAATAATAATAATAATAATAATAATAATAATAATAATAATAATAATAATAATAATAATACCACCAACCTGAATGTGGCATGGATTGACTACAAAAAGGCATTTGACTCTCTGCCACATGACTGGATAACCAAGTGCCTAGAAATAACAGGAGTCAGTAGAAACATCAGAAAATTTGTGCAAAGATCGATGGCACAATGGAAGACACAGTTGCAGGTCAATGGTGAAAGATTGGAGAGGTTAATATCAAGAGAGGAATATTTCAAGGAGATTCATTATCACCACTACTATTTGTTATTGCACGGTTTCCTCCTTCAACAATACTGAATAACTCAGGACATGGCTATCAAACATCAAAAACATCTGCCAGACTATCCCACCTCCTTTACAGGGATGATCTGAAGCTGTATGGAAAAACATCATCTGAAATAGAATTGCTGCTGAACACTGTCTGTATATATAGCTAAGATATTGCAATGGAGTTTGGCTTGGACAAGTGTGCCACACTTACTGTCAAACAAGGAAAAATAGTGAAAACTGAAGGAATCAAGATGCCCCACGAAAATAACATTAAGAATCTGGATGAGGAAGATTACTACTACTATACTGGAGTATCCTTCAAGCTGACAACATCAAGCAAAGTCAAGAAAAAGATTAGAGGTGAATACATCATGAGAGTGAAGAAGATCTGAAAGTCCAAACTCAATGGAGGAAATACCATGAAGGCAATCAACACCTGGGCAATTCCAGTCATTAGATACACAACTGGAATAGTGGACTGGACTCAAGCAGAACTAGAAGCAATGGATAGGAAGACCAGAAAAATAATGACAATGAATCATGCCCTTCATCCACGCAGTGACATTGACAGGCTCTACTTACTAAGGCAAATAGATAGGCATGGAATGCTGCAAGTACATCAGATGGTTGAAGAAAAAAAATGGCTTTGGAAGAATATCTAAAGGACAATGATGAAGATGCACTGAAATTAGTATATCAGGAAGGCTTACTGACTACTGGAGAGACCAAACTGGCCTACAAGAAAGACCAAATGAAGAACAGAATAGAGGCATGAGAAGACAAAGCACTACACGGCCAGTACATTAAAAAAAAAAAGCTGGGAAAGCAGATAATAACAAGACCTGGCAATGGCTAAGAGCAGGAATTTTGAAGAAAGAGACCGAGGGACTAATTCTGGCTGCACAAGACCAAGCCTTAAGGACAAATGCATACAATGTCAAAATTGAGAAGACAGCAACAGACAATAAGTGCCGCCTATGCAAAGAAGCTGAAGAAACAGTGGACCACCTGGTAAGCTGCTGCAAGAAGATTGCACAGACTGACTACAAGCAGCAGCATGACAAAGTAGCAACAATGGTGCATTGGAAGATCTGCAAGAAATATCATTTCCTGTAAGCAAGAACTGGTGGGATCATAAAATAGAGAAAGTCATAGAAAATGATAAAGTTAAATTGCTCTTGGACTTCAGAATTCAAACAGACCAGCACCTGCAACATAACACCCTGGACTTAACAATTGTCAATAAGAAAGACAAAAAAGTCTGGATAGTGGACATGGCAGCGCCTGGAGACAGCAGAATAGATGAGAAAGAACTGGAGAAGATAACAAAATACAAAGACCTACAAATAGAAATAGAAAGACTGTGGCAAAGGCAAGCAAGGATAGTACCAATAGTAATAGGCGCCTTGGGTGCAATTCCAAAACAACTGGAGCACCACTTGAATAGCATTGGCATTGACAAATTCGCCATTAGTCAATTGCAAAAGGCAGCCTTACTAGGAACTGCTTTCATCTGCAACGATATCTGTAATACCATCAAGCATCCACATCTGCCTATCCCAGGTCCTTGGTAAGGACTCGATAGGTAGACAAAAATGCCAAATCCACTCTGAACATATCACTGACTGTGCGATGATCAATAATAATAATAAAGTTGGAAGGGACTTTGGAGGTTATCTAGTCCAGCCCCCTATGCTCTGGTAATAACTGATAACATGTAGCAGAGGCCCATACAATATACTGAACTCTATAAATCTTGAATTATTTATTTTTTGTTTTATTTGTTTAAAACATTTATATAGTTAACATAATATAATTCTTGCATTCACATAAAATAATTTACCAAGAGATGTCTAGAAAAAAAATCATTAGACTTATGCAAAGTGATTTAGATTTGCTCCAGTAAAGAGATTTATAGCATGGAGACCATTTTTGAACAGAAGAATACAGAAGAAAGGGTGTAGCCCACTGGGACAGTATTTATTTTTTGATATAAACATGTCAAGTCCCTACAAACTCCAGATAAAACTGAGAAAGTTTCTAGTCTGATATCTTTAGCAAGTACTGGCAATTCAGATTATATTCTATAACCTACAATTTGATCTAAAACATCTTACATATTCCTGATATAATTAATATTCAGCTTTTATATGGACCAATGAGCAGTCTCAGTACAGAGAAATGTCTTCTGTACCTATTCTCTTAGACTGATTGCTCAGTAGAAATTTGCCAGGCAGCTAGCATCAACATATCAAAAGAAATGATACCAAAACATTAGAGGCTAATTAGACATTTCCCAAATACTTTAACTCAGTAGTTCTCAACCTTTTCTTCACCATGGACCCCTTTAAATACCTTTTGTGGCCACAGACTATGCCCATGGACCACCAAGACTTAGCTCAAGATTTAAATCATAACATTTCTTCAAGCCTTTGCAGATCCCTTGTGATGACATTGTGTCCCCCGAGGAGTCCTCAGACCACAGGTTGAGAACCACTGCTCTAACTAGATGGTTCCACATTTCTCCTAGGTACAACATGAAGGACAAAATGTTAGTGCACCAATCAAGGGAACTGATGACAAATACATGTAGTTAAAGACTGAAAAGACTAGTGACTGCTGATATTTTTAAAAAATCTCTGTGAGCATCTGATGATACTAACAGAGAAGATAAAATACACTTCATAAAACGAGTCTCGGTATCATTGACTATAATTGTATTTCCCCTTACGGTGATGTAACAGGCATTCACTTCAGATATAAAAATACAAAATTTAGGAATGCTAGGATAAATATTATCAATCAGACTTTTCCACTTGCCCTGGCGCTTTTCCTTGCCAACCGATTTCTATTTTACACAAGACTTTTTTTTCAAGAAGACTGACATTCTGTCTTGGAGGTTATTTGATCCAGATTTCTGGCAAAGGGGAATAACTAGGCCTATCAAGAAAGCAGAATGCTGAATAAATAACAACCTTCCTTCTCTCTTTCCATTTTTCCCCTCCTGTTCCTTGCTCTTTAAAGGGAAGATGCTGTTTACTGATGCTGTCTCATTGCTTTGCACAGCAGGGCTTCTCATCTTCTTCGGATCTAATGATGGAGTCAGCTTCAGTTTTTAAGAATATATATTATCATTATTCATTACAGGGCTGCACCAAAGCTTCATTCGGCAGCAATAAAGGAGAAAATGTATATTTTAAGGACTCTCATTTCCTACTAAATGTTTGAATTAAGCTGCAGTCAGTAGCGTCGAGAGAATTGAGTTATGTTCCAAAGCGACGATTCTGCAGGAGTACATCATGCCCAGAGATTGGGCTCTGATTAGCTTTGGAGTTTCCTAATGCTGCCGATTGATTTTGTGTTACAGTAGCTGCCACTGGATTTTGTATCCTGGCATCTTGAGGACAGGATGGGGAGGCTCCCTCTTTTGCATGCGGCTATGATGAATGACTGCCTGAGTGTCTCCCAGCACATATTTATTTCCTCTTCAATAAGAACAACAGTCAATATCATTCAGGCAATGAAAAATCATCTTAGCAGCTCAACAAATCTTAGGAAGGTTTTTTATTCTCTCTCTCTCTCTCTCTCTCTCTCTCTCTCTCTCTCTCTCTCTCTCNCATTTTGAATTACTTGCTTTTACCTATTTCTTTGGCTGATTGATTTTGATGCTTTCTGAATCTGCTGTCATTTTATTTTTTTCTACCAGTTAAAGAGTCCAGATATTCTGCAAGGCAGCCCATTTAGAATGCATTGAAGTAATCCAGACAGGAGGGGTCCTTGGTGTTCTCTGAGCTTGCTTATTTTCTTACAGACGTTTCATTACCCAAATTAGGTAACATCACCCGTGCTAGTTAGAAGTGCAGTTTGCTGTCAGTTTATATTCTAGTGGCTCGCCTGACACTGTTGGTGGGGATGGTCTTAGAGTTTCTTTGGTTGGCTGTGTGATGTTAGCTTCTTTGGCAGTTTCTTGATTGGGATATTGTTTATTTGATCATTGGTCTGATGTTAACCTTGGAGTTAATCTATGCTGATTGCTGGTGGAGAGGTGCTTGGGTCTTTTTGTTCCTTTTTGGGCTGAGTGATTGTCTATAAATGTTGTTTTGCACAGTCTATAAATGTTGTTAATGTCTAATGGGTCTATTGATGGCTGATTTGTCAAAGTGCCAGGCTTCTTGAAATTCTCTGGCATTTTTGAACTTGGCTTGCTCTAGAATGGTCACATTTTCCCAATTGAAACATGGTTAAATCTGTCTATATGTTGTGAAATTAAAGAATTTTCATCGTATCTTCTGACTGCTAACTGATTGTTTGTTGTAGATTACTCCTGTTTTTTCTTTTGGGGTTGTTTTTCTGTGTCTGCTTAGGCTATTTTGAAGAGCTTTAATTGGCTTGTGTGCTGTGCTGATTCCATGTGGTTGTAGTAATCTGTTGATGGTTTCTGAGATATTCTTGATGTATGTACTGTAAATTTTTTTAGGGTTTCTGTTGGTTGTACCAACCATTCTCCTTTATTAACCCAGACAGGTCATGAGGATATTAATGACAGTCAGCACAGACTCATAGTACAGGAATGGATGTAACTGGTGTACAACCCGAACTTGCGCAAAGTCCCTTATAGCCATCTGCTCTTTCAGTAGAAGCTGTAAGTCCAAGAGAAGCTTCACCAGGATGGCCTGAGACTGTAATACAACAACAACAACAACAACAACAACAACAACAACAACAACAATAATAATAATAATAATAATAATAATAATAATAATAATAATAATAATAATAATAATAATAATAATAATAATAATAATAATAATAATAATAATTGGAAGGGACTTTGGAGGTCTTCTAGTCCAACCCCCTGCTCAGGCAGGAAATCCTATACCATTTCAGACAAATGGTTGTCCAATCTCTTCTTAAAAAATTCCAGTGTTGGAGTGTTCACAACTTCTGGAGGCAGGTTGTTCCACTGATTAATTCTTCTAACTGTCAGGAAATTTCTCCTTAGTTCTAGGTTCTTCTCTCTTTGGTTAGTGTCCATCCATTGCTTCTTGTCCTGCCTTCAGGTGCTTTGGAGAATAGCTTGACTCCCTCTTCTTTGTGGCAACCACTGAGATATTGGAACACTGCTATCATGTCACCCCTAGTCCTCCTCTTCATTAAACTAGACTTACCCAATTCCAGCAACTGTTCTTTATATGTTTTAGCCTCCAGTCCTCTTCTCTGTACTCTTTCTAGAGTCTCAACATCTTTTTTACATTGTGGTGACCAAAACTGGATGCAGTATTCCAAGTGTGGCCTTACCAAAGCATTGTAAAGTGGTATTAACATTTCACATGCTCTTGATTCTATCCCTCTATTAATGCAGCCTGGCACTGTGTTGGCCTTTTTGGCAGCTGCAGCACACTGCTGGCTCATATTTAAGTGATTCCTGAGTTGCACCCAAAGCAACTCAGTTTTGCTTGGGTTGAACTAAGGCCTGTTGTGTCCTATCCAGGCTCCCATAGCCTCCAGGCTTTGGGACAGAACATCCACATCATCTCTCAGGCAGAGTGGAAATATAAAGCTGGATGTCATCAGCACACTGTCCAAATTGTCATATCACCTGACCTAGTGGTTTCATGTAAGTAATAAGATGGGCAAAAGCACTTCAAAAAGAGATTTAATAGTAAAACCAATGTTCCATGAGATGTTAGGATCAGAGAGAATTTGCTGAAAGGTATCTAGGGGATTTAAGGCTGAGGCAGAATTTGAAATCCTTGAATCCTTGAACCACAAGATTGAGAAACTGCAATACAGTTGTATAAGCTGTCAGTAAGATGCAGAGTGTGTTATTAAAGAAAGAGCATTAAAAATAGCATCCTGCAGAGTGAATTGAATTAAAGAGATAACACTGATATTCTATTTGACAAGGATTTATGGATACAATTTTCCTCAAAATGATACAGTTAAAACACACTCCTCAATCCCAAAAGATTAAAAAAAAATCCTAGGCAAAATGGACATGAACCATGATAAAGCATTTTATCAGGGCTGTTCTACCCCTCATTTGATTTATTGTCAGTTTGCCACTAGCTCCGTTTTTGCCAATAATGCCATTCAGAATGATGAGATTTTATGAATATAGGTAGTCCCCAATTTCTGACCACAACAGAGTCCAAAGTTTCTGTCACTAAGTAAGGCAGTAGTCAAGTGAGCTTTGCCTCATTTTACAACCTTTCTTGCCATTGTAGTTAAGAGAATTACTGCAGTTGTTAAATTAGTAACATGGTTGCTAAGTGAATCTGGCTTCCCCATTGATTTTCCTTGTCAGAAGGTAACAAAAGGTGATTGTGTCAGGACACTGCAACCTTCACAAATATGAACCAGTTGCCAAGCATCCAGATTTTGATCACAGTACCATGGGGATGCTGCAATGGTCATAAGTT